>NW_009596871.1:0-227 GCF_000690535.1 Cariama cristata
CAGCACCCTACAACACCCCAGCACCCAGCAATGTCCCCAATATTCCCAGCACCCTACAACGTCCCAGCACCCTAAAACACCCCAGCACCCAGCAATGCCACCAATGTCCCCAGCACCCAGCAGCGTCCCCAGCACCCCCAGCACCCTGCAACACCTCCAGCACCCTGAAACACCCCAACATCCAGCAATGTCCCCAAAGTCCCCACCACCCTCCCACACCCCCAGCA
>NW_009596872.1:0-252 GCF_000690535.1 Cariama cristata
TGTGCAGAAAGCCATGGATGAGAAGAGGTTTGAGGAGGCCATCCAGCTCCGTGGGAGGTGAGGAGGAGGGACCGAGATGGGGGGAGACATCCCTATGGGGTGGCCAAAGGGATGTGCTGGGATGGGGGCTTCTCCCCGGGGGGAAAACCAGCTGGGGAAGGTCCCTCCCCGGTATCCCGGGGTCCAAGCACGCCTCGGGGCCACGCTGCCTTGTCCTTGCAGGAGCTTTGAGAACAACTGGAACATCTACAA
>NW_009596873.1:0-3548 GCF_000690535.1 Cariama cristata
CCGGTCAGCACCGCGGACAGCGGCCCCGGCCCCGCCTCACCGTACAAGGGCACCCCGCAAACGTGCCCCTGCGGGACCCCCCTGCCTCAGCAGCCCCCGCCGAGGATCCACTATTGTTCCTTCAGGTCCTTGTAAGAGATCCTACTATTATCCCACCAGGTCCCATCGAGGATCCACTATTGCCCCACTGGGTACCCATGAGATCCTACTATCGCCCCACCAAGTCCCTGCAGTCCCCCCTTTTGCCCCATCAGCCTTGTTGGCCATGAAGCCTTGTTATTGCCCTGCCAGAATCCAAGGCTGCTGCAAAATTATTTCTGTAGAGCCACTGCTTCAGTGACAGAGCTGCTCGGCAGCAAGCAGCCATCGCTCATGGCTCACACACACATACACATGTGTGTATATATATATATATATATATACACATACACAAGCACACATGGACACATACACAACCACCCCGTCAGAGCCCCAGGAACTGGTGGATGCACCTTACACAAGCTTTGGCCTTCAGCTGCACGTAGACATGCACACATACACACACACACACACACACAGAGATAAGCACATGCACGCTCACACACACAGGGGGTTGCATCAGCTGAATTCATTAGCCCATCTATTTTTACTAATGCAGCAAATCAAGTTGCTCTACAGGCGGAGAAAACACACTCGAGACACAGTGCTGTGGCGGAGCATGCAGCCAAGGCTTTTGTCCTGAGGGTGACAGCTCCCCGGGACTCGCTCAGCTCTACACAACAACCCCAACCAGCAGCAATGCCAGGCAATCTCTTGCTTTGGAGGGGCTGAACCTGCCGATCAAAGCACATGGTGATAATAAAGACATCCCACTACAAAGATTGCCTTCCCCGGCAGCGCTCAGTGCTATGCGAGCTGCCTTCTGCTCTGATCCTATCAGGTCAGACCACCACCCGGACCATGAGTAGTGGGTGTATGACCACCGATCTCCGAGGCCAGATCCCCTTGGAGGGCTTGGATCACCCTGGCAAGGCAGAGGAGCCACAGAAGGCCTGGGAGGAGACGCTGGCTCCCCTGGAGATGGAGGGGCAGCAGGCATGTTTGGGTAGGGAGAAGCTGTACATGTGCGTGGATGTGTGTGCACAGGCAAATCTGCACTCCTGACCTCGGCACTCACACAAGTCAGTTGGGAGAGAGGCTCAGGGCACAGCCCCAGACTCAGTGCTATCGATTCCCCTGTTGCACAAGCCAGGAATTTGTGGTGGGGAAGGGCCTCACTGCCCTGCCTGGCCCCAGAGGTCTGACATTTGTGTGGTGGGAGCCAGGAAACTCCTTCCTGAGATTACCCTGAGAGCTCCTTGGGAGACCAGAGGGCTGAGAGCAGCTCTCTTGTTCCCTTGTTGGCTCCCAACTACACCAAAGAGCTCATCCCACCTTGCAGTGGACAGAGGCTCAGGAGGGGCTGGGAAAACAACTGGTTGGAGTCCCATTCCTGCCAGCTGCAGCTCTCAGTGCCAGGCTGGGTGGTGAATCTGTTGCTGGGTCTCAGGCAGCTCATGACCAGGCAGCGGAGCCGTCACGATAGGGACTCCCCAGCACCGCTCTCCCTCAGGTCCCACAGCCTTTCTGAATGGCAAGACCTGGGGTCAGGCTCTGCAGGGCCAGCTTCACACCCAGGGAGAAGGGGAAATGCTGGCTGAGGTGTCAAAGCCAAGCTCTGCTTAGGTCCCCACCACTTTCTGCTTAGCCGAGAGAACAGCTCACATCCAGGAGCACTGGGAGATGCAGCTCCTGTACCTCCTAAGCCCTCAGCATGGGGAGTTGTAGGGAGGAGGCAAAGCTCCAGACCCCCAGACCTGGCCAGGCAAAACTTCCTCGCAACAGGCAGTGGGGTCCCCTCCAGCTGCTGCAAGCCTTTGCTGCAGAAGCATTTGTCTTCTCTGCCAAGATCCAAATCTCCCAAAGACATCAAGCCCTGACTTCCCTATCCCAGACAGCTCCACGTCCCCTGAGGTCAGGGGTCTGACTGGTAGTCAGGGTTGGGGTGAGGAGGGCGAATGCCTGCCCAGCACAGGGGCCATCAGTGCCAGACTGGTGGGATGCCAGGGTAGGCAGACGGGCAGTGTTCGGCCACGGGGCTCCTTGCTGCAGGGGGATGTGGGTGCTAAATGCTGACACAGGCTCCAAAAAGCAGTTAGATGCATCCTGGAAGCAAAGATACTGGCCTGATCCTGCTTCCAGGGCAGCCCCACGGCTACGTGCTTCCCCTGGTCAGGAGCTGGGAGCGGGTCACACCTCCAGCAGGAAGAAACACTGGAGAAACAGCTTCTGCTGACCTGACCCCTTCCCAAACACTTTTGCCTTCAGCTATGGCCCCCTCCTCTGTGCTGCCAGTCCCGGAGCACCCGGCAAACGTGTCTGGTCCCCATGGCAGGTGGGCAGACGTTGGGTGGGGGTGGGCTGCTGCCAAAGGAGCCTTGCTCACCCACGTGCCCCATCCTGCTCCCTCCCACATCATCAGCACCCACTCGCCTCTCAAATCCCCTTTCCCCTCTCCTGGTGCTGCTCCATTGACACAGGCACTGGTGGGGAGCAATGGGCCATGGCTTGGAGATGGGGAACCTGAGGTACGAGCAGAGCGATGTGGCTGTACCATGGGAGCTGCCAGAGTCTGAGCCAGGCACAGCTTAAATCTGCAGAGCATGAACACAGGATCCAGCCCCCAGACTCAAAGTGCTCCCACTCCAGCTGCCCTTCTCCTGGCTGGAGGATGGCCGCGTCCCCATGGGATGGTCAAGACGGAGGTGGCCCCACCAGAGGGGACAAGGGGACCCTTTCCCCTCTCCTGCCTTCCCACAAGTGCTGCCCCAGCCCAAGCGAGGCACCCCTCTGTCCCTTAGGAGCAGGATTTGGGGAGGCAGGAGGTTCCCGGCATCGGGAAGCCCCCCTGCCCCTCCCCGCCGCTGTGGAGGTGCTGGCACGGGGAGGAGAGCAGGCCCAGAGGATGGCAAAGGGATCGATGTGGGGGAAGCCAGCTCGGGGAAAAATAGATATCTAGCTCATTAAAAATGGATGCTCAAGCGAGTCCTCCCCACTCCAAAGCCACCTCCCTCCCTCTTCCTGGTAGCTGGAGTGAAATCAGCACCCAGCTTTCAGAGGAGGGGAGGTGCCAGCATGGCACAGCACTCGCTCTGTGCCTGCTGTTCCTACCCTGCTGTGTGCCGAGACCCCTTAGGTGCCGCAGAGGGGGGCCTGAGACCCCCCGTACGCTGGGCAGAGGGTGGTCGTGGATCAAGATCTCTGCCAGGAGCATTCCGGCTGCAGGGACTGCCATGCTCTGGCCGTTGCTGCCTGGGCACCACCACATCTCACCAGTGCCCCGTGGCACCCCTGGACCCCCATATGGCTGAGGTCATGGGGGTCTCCGCCTGGTTGCTGACATAACCTCGTGCCTCAGTTTCCCCCATCTATGCTTGCCCCAGCTCTTCCATGGGGCTCAGCCTGCCCGCCCGGCCCACAGCCCCAGCTGGCCCCACACACGGGCCCCTCTGTCCCCATCCCCTGCTCTG
>NW_009596874.1:0-1055 GCF_000690535.1 Cariama cristata
GTGGCTGGGTGCTGCCTGGGCACGGGGCCCACGGGAGTCCCAAGAGCAGCGCAGAGCAGCTGGAGCCCCATGGGGTGGTCGCTTTTCCTGCCCACCCCTGCTGCTCTCTTCCCCCCGCCACAACTGCCAGCGGGGCTTCACCTGCCAGGGAGGTGCTCCAGGCACCGGTCTGCTCCCAGTTCCAAGGGTGTGCTGCCTGGCAGGGGGTGAGCTGAGCCTGGGTGCTCTCCCGCCGCCTTTACCCTGCGTGTGCAGATGCTCTGGGTCCTGGAGCAGAAGCGAGGGGCAAAGTGCTTGGACACCGTCCTGGGTGGAAGCCCTGGGCAGGGATTGCGGCCACCCTTCAGCTTTCCGTGCTTTTCTCGCCAAGCTGGAGCCGCTGGCAGCTCGATGCGGGGCTGGAGGGGTGGGTGGATCACATCTTCCCCAGGCTGGAGGCAGAACCAGGATGCCAGGAGCATGGCAGCACAGGGGGTTCGGGGTACAAACTCCCTCTGGAAGGGGTCAGGGCGTCTGCAAGCTCCTCCTGGGGCTTTGCAGGGAGAGGGTTGCTGGCCAGGCTCCAGCAGCCCTGAGGGCTGCCCCCCGTGGGGACGGTGCATAGGGGTCCCCGCGGCGACAAGGAGCCTCAGGGTGCACCAGGGGCTCAGCACCCACTGCAGAGGAGCCAGGGCAGCTTGAGGGGAGTGGGCGTGGGGCCAGGCGTGGGTGCTGAGTGCGGGGCACACCCAGGCAGGAGGGAGGGAGCTGGGAGGGTGTGCTGAGGTCAGGATTGCGAGGCGAGGTGAGGAAGGGAGGCCAGGGCTGCTGGCTGAGCCGGGTGAGCCGGGGCGAGGCAGGCGGGACGCAGCTCGGGGATGCTGTCAGGGCTGAGAGCAGCAACGCTGCATGGGCCAGGCCCAGCCCAGCACCCGCTCCAGCAGCACCCAGGGCGGTGGGTGAGTGTGGGACAGGGTCACCCTGGGATGCTGGCACGTCCTGCGCCGCGGTGCTACCAGGGATGCTGCTGTGGGGCAGGAGCCCTGGGACCCTGCAACACTGGGGGGCTGCCCAAG
>NW_009596874.1:1163-2217 GCF_000690535.1 Cariama cristata
CCACAGCAAACCCTGCTCCCAGTATCCCACTTCCAGCATCCCAGTGCTGGAGTGTGCGGCCTCTTCACCTGCTGCTTCTTTCCCAGGTTCTTACTCACCTGCTTCCTTTGGTGTTTTACTGGCCCTGGCAATAAAATCCAATGGCCGGATGCTGAATCATTCTGAGACACGTGCCCTGGTCCCTGCGCTCTGCGCAGCTCTGAAGGACAGACTAGCTCCGGGTTAAACGGAGTTGGGAAAATCCTCCAGCGCAGTTGGGCTTGGCTCATTAATTCTCGTGCAAAGCCCTGGCTCATTTTGGGGCTCACAGGACCCCCCCCAGCAGCTGGCCTGGAACCAGTGACCACCAGCAAGGGCCAGGTGTCCCCATCCTCAGGGTCGAGGTCCGTCTGCCTGGCCGGACCCTGGCGCCTGGGCTGCTGCTGCGATGCCGCACCGAGGCTCTGCGCGCCCAGCTCCCGCTTCGGCACCGACATTTTCAGAGTCGCAATCCCCCCGTAAAGGCAGCTCAGCTCCATGTTCTCAGGGTCATCATTCCCGCTGGCCTGGCTAAGGGACAAAATTCATCCCTCAGGCTCCTCCGCAGGTTGGTGAAGGCCTGGAGAAACCCTGTGTGCTGGGAGCGGCACCAAGAGGTGGCTTTAAGAGGATTTGGTGGGGCTGCCCAGCATCTCCCATGCCACCCTTCCCCTGGGTCTCACTTTTCCTGCTCAGCAAGAAGCTCTTATCAGCTGGTGTCGATAGGGACAAGCTCCAGCAGCGCCTGTTTTGCGCCAGGGAGCTGCGGGGCCCCAAGCTGGCGGCCGGGCTCCAGCCAGGTGGGGGCAGGCAGAGCTGGACCCCCCGAAATGGGGAAGGAAAGGGTGTACGGGGCATCCCGGGTGGCTGGCAGCAGGGGCTGACCTATTAACCCCTCCCCAAAATTGGGGCTTATTACCCTGGGTGTAGCAGCCAACTGATGTGTGAGTCACAGCTGGGGGTGGGAGAGCCGTGGGGCAGAGGGACGGGGCCAGGAGGTTCTTGCTGGGGTTGCCGGCTTGCTCTGTGAGGTGTA
>NW_009596875.1:0-5660 GCF_000690535.1 Cariama cristata
GGCGGGCTCTGTGGCCACTGATGCGGGGCTGTGGGGCCCAGCAAGTCCGGAGTAAGGCACTCCTGGCACTGCATTAACCTGCTGGAAAGCTTAGCGCGCTACAAATGGCAGTTAAATTCTGACAGACATGGTGAAAGCTTTACAGTCCACCAACGTCTGCTGGCAGGTGGCTCTAAAAAGCTGTTATTTGCTTCCGAAAAGCAATCAGAGATTACCCTTAAACAGCTCATTTGGGGATGAGCAGGGTGCTGGGTCTGGCAGTTTCCCTCCCGGCATCCCTTCTTCCTGCTGCTCCTCTCCCCTGTTCCTTTGCTCCGGTGTTCCGACCTGCGATGGCTCATGGTCTGCGATGGTCTCACAAAAGCTGAACTGCCACAGGGAGCAGCCCCTCTCCTGCCCCTGCCCTTGGTGTCCCAGACTCGTCCCCAGCTCTTGCTCTGCAGCAGGGAGGCCCCAGGCGTTGCAGGTGAGCGGAGCATGATGGTGTATGTTGCTGTGGGAAGCGCACACTTCCAAATCAAGTTCCCTGGTTGCAAAAAAGAATCGGACAACTCCCCTTCACCCCTGGAAAATGCCAAAACCAGAACAAAAGGAAAAAGGGCTTGTGAGGCTGCCTCCACCGCAGAGCTGGGGTCTGTTGGGTGGGGGTGGTACCCCCTCTGCACTGGGGCAGTGCTGGCCAGCGAGGGTGGGTTGGCTGAGGGGCTGCCAGGGGAATGTGCTGTTTGCCCCGCGCATGCCCGCAGACCCCGTGGAAGCGTCTTCCCGGCTCCTTCCCTTTTGCCATCCTGGCAAAGAGGGAGGGAGAGAGGGAGGGAGGGAGCAGCCTCCAAAGCGGAGCTGCAATGCTCTGAAGAGCTGCTGTTGTTGGAGACAGTGGAGGGCAGGGAGGCTCCTCCATGCCTTGAAGGAGTCACTGTTTGAATCCCGGCAGGAGCTCTGTGCTGTGCTTGCATACAGACACTGAGAATATTCGTATTGTGATTTATGCCATTCTTTTTCTCCATTGATTTTAATTAAGTCCACTCTCTCCTGCCAAGCCTGGGGAACACAAGCAAAAATTAAAAACACTGAAAGTCGGCTTGCTTTGCGCTGGAGTCTTCCCAGCCTTCCAGAGAACAGAGGGCCCACCCCACAACGCGGGCATTTCCTGTGCTTTGCTAGTCCCCAAATAATAAACATAAAATTAAAATCCTGTTAGGAGAATCACAAAAGCTATTATAGCTCAGCAGCTGATATTGACTCTGATCACATCTTTTATGTGATTTCACAGCATTCTGGGCTACTCACCGTGCACACCCTGATCACATTAGCTGTGGCTTGATTTTTTTTTTTCCCTGTCCCCCACTGAAACAAAGCAAAAAGAATGCCAAGCAAAACCAATCTAATCTTGCGGTATAAGTTTGTCACACTTTTAAAATGAGCAGCAGAGTAGCTGGTGCTGCTGTATCACCTTTGCAGACGGAGTCCTCCCGGGAGTGGATGCTCACTCCTGCATTGAATGTGCTGGCCTCATCCTGCACACGGCATGAGTTGCTGGCTTGGGAACCCCCCGTGGGGACAACGGCCACTGAGGATTTTACTTCCTGCATCATGTCTCCTGCTCAGAGCATATCAGTGAAGCTACTGCTGTCCAGAGGGGGTAGCAGGGATGCTCTGTAGTTACCCTTGCATGAAGTAATGTATGATGTTGTACTGGTGCAACGTACAACTTTTTAAACAATCTCGACTTTCGTCTGCCAACAACCGGTGGCTGCGGCAAGGCAGGGGTATTGCTGAATTGCACGGTGGCCTGGTCTAACCCTGCTACAGGCAGGGCAGGGCAGGACGGACCCAGCTCTGTGGGGCGGCACATCACCGGGCCAGGAGCTTGGCACTGCACTTCACGTGCGCTGATGGGCCTGCCCGGGGCAGGCGGCAGCGGGACCGCTGGCTCTCCGAGCTCGAGGGAGTCTCCTCAGTACCTTTGCTTAAAAGCATCTCATTGTTTGCATTGCTTTTATTCTTACAATAAATATTGTGATAGACACTAAGAATAGCAGAAAAATGAAGGTATCCCCGACCTGCATCTCCACATATTTATATAGCCACAGCTTGTGCAGCTACAAACAGAGAAAGCAAAAACACGGAAACTTTTTGCATGTCTCTTACAAATATCACAGGCAAGCAGAAGTAGTCCCCACAAGTAACAGGCCTTAAATCAGAAATTGGTTTAAAGAACCTGTGTTATATAGGTATCTGTCTTATGCTATTTTTCAACAGTTAGACTCATTCTTCATATCAGATAGGGTGATAAGAGGATAAAGGTATGTCTTATTCAACTCTAATTTTAATTAATATGGTCATCAAATTGGATATGAAAAATTAGGAAACCTCAGCAAAAATTCCAAAGGGCTATAAACCAGGACAATTTACTGTTTGCCAATCTGTGCTCTCCTATAGTCACAGGCAGTCATGGTGACTTAGTTTTTGACAGATGTCTGGAAATACCTGCAGCAATCTCTTTACAAAGTTTAATGACCTTGGGTCATTTAGTTTTTGAAATATTTCAACTACTAGGGAATAAAAATGGCAAGATGCTCACAATTACACTCCAGAAGGTCATATCCATCTACCTTTGGCTAAAGGTCTGAATTCCCTCAAAGCTACCACTATCCAGTGGAAGATGAGCCCAGCTTGTTTAACTTGCTGCACGCCTTGCCCAGATGGTTAATTGGTGAGATACCAGGGAGATGTTATGTTTCATGGTACTGGCCATTGGCTGGTGGCTGTCAGTTTGCCCTAAAGGGACACAAAGCGACCATGCTCCGTTTTCTCATGTCTAAACCCACTGGGTGTTTCAAGAGAGCAGGAATTTAATGGCTCCCAAGGACAAGGTTAAATGGGGACAGGGGAAGCTCAGGTGGCCCCACAGCCAGAACGATTCACTCCATGTTAGTGGAAACTTCCACAAGTCCCCTGCAGACTGTCCCCTTGCCACGTCCCTGCAGCTCCCTGGGGGCTGATGCCCAGCTCTGTGCCCCATGCTGCTGTGCCCTGCCCCAGAGAAACCCAGGGAAATGCTGTTTTGACTGATTGTATTTTTGGCAGTATGTTCCCAGTTAGAAATCTGAGGTTAGTGCCAGTTCAAAAGCCTTGGGAACTGCTCACTCCTTGTGACCATGTAACACCATACCTATGGCAAACGAGCACCAGTCCAGGTGATGGAGCCTCTCACACGTTTTCGGGCAGAGGCGATTTGTGCAGAGCCCTCCTGATGCTGCAGGCAGAAAGCTCCACTGCCCACCCACCCTCCCCAAGCTGCGGCACCCGCCGGGCACAGTGACATGTCCCAGACGTGAGGAGAGGAGCTGACAAGCATCACAGAGACAGAGGGACTGGAAAGCAAGTGTCACTGGGTCCAGCTGTGACCTTCGTGCCCTGGCACGCTTACTGCGTGCATGTTGGAGGGCACAGCCGTGCCCGGGACTGGCTCCTACTGCTCACCCCATACCCCCTGCGTCAGCACACGGGGGGCTGCTGCTGCACTCCTGCTCGTGATGCTGGGGGACAGGCGGAGCTGGTAGACAGCCACAGCTGGGAAGCTGTTTCATGGCAAACCTGAAACTGCTGACTGGGGACACTCTTCCCCTCTAGCAGAAAAGCGAAGAAGAGAGAGAAAGCCGCAGAAACAGGCTAGGAGTGGAGCCATGGATAGGATGACGGGGGTGTGTGGCAAGGGGCTGTTCTTCCCTGCCTGTGTGTCACCCACGGTCAGAGGCGGCCCTGTGGGCTGTCACGCTCTGGTTTGCCACTGCAGGAATTAGACAAAGCTGCTAGAGAAGAGCTGCCTGGGGCAGCTACTGTGGCAGAGCTTGGGGACACCAAAAGTGCCAGCACCCACAGGAAAGTAGGAGAAAAGTTGTGGATGCTGCAGGGAGCCCTGTCTGTGCTCAGCAGGCTGAGGAGTCTCCAGACTCCCTGGGACAGAGCAGACCCAGACACAGAGCAGGGGCCTGGATGACAGCCAGATCCTTTCCATGTACGAGTTTGGCACTGGTGGGAGTGAAGTGTGGGTTTGAGGCTGCTCGCATTTCCTCCTGGATGTGACTTCCCCAAGTGCCTGCCATGTGGCTTGGCACAGAGAGCTGGGAGGAGACGGACGAAGTGAGGAGCGCTGGCAGCCCCAGGCTGGGCTGGTGGGCGCCGAGCGGCTGAGCCTGCGCAAGGCGGAGGAGAGGGGGCACAGCCAGAGGGTGCTGATGGTGCCGGACGGGAGTTTTGGTGGGGACGCCAGGGGAAGTGGGGACACACTGGTGACACCAGGGCAGGCAGTATGCTCCCCACTTCGATGAGTGTGGCCTTTGTGACTCTGTCTTATTACATAAAAAAATCGACTTTGGTGTAATTGTCAGCTGATTCTGAGCTGGTGTTACACAAACAAGCTTCTGAGTGACACAGAGAGTCTTCATTAAGCACATTTCTGGAGTCCTCTGGCTGGCTTTTGTGCAATGTCCACAATGATCATTGCAGACAGACGATTTGGGGCCCAGTCTTTGGTTTAAACTATGGAAATCAATTAATTAATCCTCACTTAATCTCAGCCTTTGTATCATGTATCAGTTACGTTATTCAAAAAGGGTATGATGACATAGTCTCAGATCAGTCACTTCTGGAGGGAGGGAGGGAGGTAATCTGGCTCCTCCTGGCTGAGGGAGATGCCCTCAGAGAGAGCCCCTGTCCCTCAGCATCACAAACTCACGCCGCTCTCCGACCGGTCCGCGCTCCAGGTGTAGGGGCTGGTAAGTGCTGCTCCCAATGGGGGGCTTGCCTGGCCTCCCTCAGACTGCAGGATTCTGCATCTGTAAGCATTGATCGGGCCACTTCCATCCCCCCGGCCAGGCGGGAGGGAGCCTCTTCCAGGGGTGCGTGGCCTCGGGGGAGGCAGCAGAGCAAGTGTCTGAGCCCTGGAGAGGAGCCTGAAGAGCCAGGCTGCGGGATTTGTGCAGGAGCTGTGTTACAAGGAGGCAACAAGGGTTCAGAGCCTTTCAGATGAGTGTTTGCTAAATGCAAATGCATGTGTGAAATGCAGATAAGTGTCTATTAAACCTATCCCAGCCCTCTCAGCAGTGTGGAGTGCCTGGAGCCTCTTTGCTTGGCTGTGGCTCCTTTACTTGCTATCTGTTGAGCTCTGCTAATCTGGGAGGTGGCTGTCGTGGGGACCGCCAGTCCCTCTAACCAAGGGTGACTGGGTTCACGGGAACCTCTCAGAGCTGTCAGGAAAGGGAATGTGCGCTGAGGTTTGCTGTGTTTGATCCTTTTCTGTCTGTGGCGACGGTCTGCTGGAGGAGGATCCCTTGTGGGCTTTGCACGGGCCGTTCTCTTGCTGCGTTTCGTGTTTGCATTGGCTGTAAGGCAACGCTTCAAAACCAGGGCAAAGCCCAGCCAGTCTCTCTCATGCCAGCGTGCTGTTGTCTCTTGCACTGTTGTCACTGATGAAAGTTGCACGGGGAGCAGGGCGTCCCTGGACTGTGACAGTCCAACCAAGCTCTGAGTGCTTTTGAGGAAGAACGGGCTGTTCTGCACGCTGCCCAACGCCTTCCTGGGTGCAGAGCGCCGTGGTGGCACCCACAGCTCAGGAGCTGGGCTGCGCCAGGGCACGGCCACCACCACCGCCTGAC
>NW_009596875.1:5691-7780 GCF_000690535.1 Cariama cristata
GTGCTGCAGCCCTGAGCTCACCCTGCCGTCATGGCAAACTATTATTTATGCTTTCAGATACTGCTAACTCACAGATAATTAATGTCAGAAAGCTGCCATGGTGCTGTTGCTAATAGCTCAGCAAAAGGAGACACATTGGTCAATTAGCAACTATTTGATCTGACAGTAGCAGCAAAGGGCAGATCCAGCTGCCAGCCCCCTTGGCTGATATTGTTAGGATGAGAGATTTGTCAAGGCTTGGGGTGGGAAGATGGTGGGGACCATCGAAGGAGGGGAAGGACCGGCAGGCAGAGCCTTTGCCCCTCGCTCCCTGCAGCTTCCCTTGGGGCTGGACCAGGCTCTGGCTGCCTGACCCAGGTGCGGAGGTGTGCGCTGGCCTCCCAGGCATCGCCCTGCTGTCCTGACCTGGGAACGTGGCGGACAGCAGAGAATCAGCTGCAGTGACAGGCTGCCCTTTCCTAGGAGATAAGCTGCGTTCCTCTGGAGAAGCCCATGTTATGAATTTTGCAATAGCAGGGAAGTATTAAATTAGGAAGAGACCTCTGAGCAAAGGAGAAGCAATATCTGCATATGTGAAGGCCTCCAACTGTAGGCACAGCAATATTAGAGGATTTAACGCTATTCTTTCATCGCGGGGCTGACACCATAAAATGAGACACCATGATTCACTTGGAAATAAAAATACATGGAGGATGCGGGTAGATCTATTGTGTCCCCTCCCCAGGAGGATCTTCAGCTTCTGAACTGCTGTTTGTGGCTGCAGCTCTGACGCTGGGAAGCGTCTGGTCGCTCAGGGTGCAGCAGGGCCGGGGAGGAGACCGATTTGCTTTCAGCAGCCTGTGCTGGTCTCGCTTGTCGGCTCTCCGGGCTGTCTGGGACCCCAGCAAAGGGGGGAGAGCGGCAGGGGGGAGCTGCAGGGAGCAGTGCCTCGAGTGCCAGCAGAACGGAAGAGAGCGACTGCCAGTGGGAGAAGCTCGGAGTGCCGGGGTGGGTGCAGAGAGCAGGTAGGTCAGAGTGAAGGTGCACGTAGCTTCGTGTCTGCATATGGGCACCAGCCTGTGGACACAGCCCAACGGCAGCGTTTCTGCCAGACCGGGGCTGGCATGTCTGTACAAGAGGGACTGGTCCCCGCTTCCTTCAGCACTGGGTAGGCAGAGATTCCCTGTGCCCATGAGGAGCCTCTGAACTGATCGGAAACCATACAACCACCTGAAAACCAGCTCCCAGGAGCCAGGAGCCTCGCGTGCTCACCGGCGGACTGGTCCGTGCTGGCGGGAGGAGAACGCTTTCGGAGCCACTGTTTCCTGCAGGACTTGGGCTCCGTGCCGCTGGGGCCAGCCACGAGCGGAGCGTGCCCATGGGACCTCAGGAGGAGCCGCTGTCTCTGCGGGGCAGCTCTGTCCTTTGCGGCTGTGTGCATTTCTGTGTCTGTGGTACTCTTTGGCGCCGTTGTCTGAGGGATGTTGGTGTCAGTAGCTGGGATTATTTTTGCTTTCCCATAGCAGGAGACTCTGATTACAGCTGGTCTCCTTCAGGAAATTGATGCTTTAATATTCAGTCGCATCCGATGAGGGCTAAATTTTATTCCTAGAATAACATTTAATTAAGCGCTCTGGCTCTCTCTCTGTGATGCACCAGTGATCTGCACGGATCCACTTACCTTCATCAGCTCTTTTAAAACCAGCTGGAACTGAAGTTAGAATAAACTGTAAGATGTATGGGCTGTTCCCTCCCGTTTTAATTAGCACCATGAGTGTGTGACAAGAGGCCTCGGGCCAGGGGAAGGAGCCATTTACGCGTTTACTGGTACCGACCGCGCTCTGCAGCCTTGTCCAGCAGCATCCCCCTAGATGGAGCTCTGCAAAAACGTTTGAACGCGAGGCAGCGGCAGTGTCCATTCCCGGCGGCCCCGCCGGCGCCCGCCATCAGAAAAATCTTGAGTTTGACCTCTCTGCTGGGTGCGAAGGAGCTGATCCCACGGTCAGCAGGCCAGAGTGGGGTGAGAGCTGGCCCCCACGGTCAGCAGGCCCCCTCGGTGGGGTGAGAGCTGGGTGGGCGCTGCGGGGTGGCTGCCCCCCGGGTGGGGGGC
>NW_009596876.1:0-421 GCF_000690535.1 Cariama cristata
CGCTGGAAACCAGCCCCGACCCAGGGAATCAAACCGCCAGGCGCTGCGCTGGGGCCAGTAGATGCTCAGGCTAGTGGTGTTGAAAGAAAAATTATTTCAATGCAACGAACATAACTTAAGATGCAGGTGCAGCAATGGGATGTGGGCAGCATGCCCAGCCACCCTTCTGGGGAGGTGGGAGCCCCCAGAGCCCTTCTGCACCCCTGACCACGCAGCAACATCGCCCCTTGCCATTGCTTTCCTTTGCATCTCTTGGCGCTTCTTTTCTCTTTGCCTTTCTTTCTTTCTCCTCTCTTTTTTCTTTTCCCCTTTTTTCCTTTTTCCGCTTCCCTCTCCTCGGCTCTTTCTCCCTTTCTGCTGGGCCATCGTCAGACAAAGCCTGACGGCCAGGAGCAGTTACTGGCTGGGGGGGGCCCGGGGG
>NW_009596876.1:447-1199 GCF_000690535.1 Cariama cristata
GGACGCGACCCCTCCCCAGGGAAGGAGCCGCGCTGGTCCCTGTGTCTGCCTGGGAGGGAGCCTGGCTGGTTCAAGGTGCAAGATCCGAGCTGTCTGACCTTACCAGCTGTTCTTCTCGCGCCTGTTACTGAGCATTAACGTGCTACCGTTTTGCCACTCAAAAATCCCAAGACTTGTAACAGGAGCTGGAGCTTTACCCAACACGGCTGGTGTGAAGGGCTTCATGGAAACTTCTCTGGTTTCTGTGCATGTTGGTTCTGAAAACCAAGTTTGTCTCCTCCGAGCCCTACAGTAGGGCCCTAACGTGAATTACGTACGAGGCGAGGGCTGTGTGAGCATTTCCAGCCTTCACACGAGGGCCAGTGAAATCTGCCCCGGGCTGGCCCGGCCAGGCTTCCTGGGCACTGGCAGCCAGCAGCACTATCGGTAGAGCTGGTTGTTACCCCTTTTCCTCATTTTTTTCCCCCCATTTTCCCTTCTTATTCCCATTTTCACTTGAAGTGGTGCTGCACAAATGTTTGATCCCCTGAGATGCTGGACCGAGAAGTGGAGGTGGGTACTGTCCTCCCAGGGAAATCTCCCTGCGGTCAGCACCTCCCGGCTCCAACACTGCCTAAAACCCGGCTGAAAACGCCTATGCCTGGGCTTACTGCAGCCCTGCTGGGGGGCAGGGTGCTGGGCAGGGACCTGCGCGTATGTGGGCAGGTGATGGGAGGGATGCTGAAGCCACCCAAAGGGCAGGGATGCAGACC
>NW_009596876.1:1229-3113 GCF_000690535.1 Cariama cristata
CGCACCCCCCCCCCCCCCCCGCCGCACCGCCCTGGATGACATCTCCTTGGTACGAGCTCTGAGTGGCATCTGGTTTGGCTCCGCTGTTGCTCCCTGCGGCCTCGTTGCACTACAGGCTTGATTTTAATGGAAGGTGAAAGCGTGGCAGGGGTGCGGAGGCGAGGGAGCTGGCCCCGCGCTGAATGAAGCCCAGGCTGGTGCAGATTCCTCGACAGAGCAAGCAGCCCTGCTGCTGCGAGCAGGGCACTTGCAAGCCTCACCCTTGGAAAAAACACATACACGCTAAAAAAAAAAAAATTCAGGCTAAGCCCTAGCAAAGTGTAACTTGTTTTGTTATAGATTAACTGCTGCAATACACCCCAGGCACTCCGCTGGACTGGCTGGTTAAAATATTTTAAGATACAATAATCCTTCTTTTTTTTTTTTTTTTTAAGACAGTCACGCTACAAATTGCCGTCTGTGCTTTTATGGGGAGGCCACAGATGTAAAGATGTTTTTAAAGATGTTTTGTCTTGCCTCTGCGCACCTCCAGGCAGGAGGCCGGGAGCCGGGGTGGGAGGGGGGGGGGGGTCCCCCCCCTCAGCACCCCCAGCCCCGGGGCTGTGGGACACAACCCAAGCATGGGTCTGGGGAGACAGTCACGCTACAAATTGCCGTCTGTGCTTTTATGGGGAGGCCACAGATGTAAAGATGTTTTTAAAGATGTTTTGTCTTGCCTCTGCGCACCTCCAGGCAGGAGGCCGGGAGCCGGGGTGGGAGGGGGGGGGGGGTCCCCCCCCTCAGCACCCCCAGCCCCGGGGCTGTGGGACACAACCCAAGCATGGGTCTGGGGAGCACCTTGGGAGCCAAGACCCTTAATGTCCGTGCTGAGTAGAAATGCCACGTATCGACCGATTAATTCTTCTCTGAGCATCTGCCCTCTCCTCGCAGGGGCTGCCAGACCCTCCCTGCCCTCCCCACCCCCGGGAGGGCCCTTTGCTGGACGCAGCGATGCTGAGCTGGATGGTTTCCTTGCTGGAAAGGTTTCAGGTACCACCCAGGGCATGAGAGGGTTTTGCTGACCCCGCAGCCTGTAATCTTACTCCCGGACTTGAGACACCTCCCGAAGTCGCTCTTGGCCCCGTTCCCTGCTCCTCCAACCCCAGGACAGGCTGTAATCGTCTCTTGGCAGGACAGCCCTGACCTGAGCGCTCCGGCTCCCAGCAGATTTCCCCAGCCTCGCCGAGTGTTTGCAAAAAAAAAACACAACCCAACAAACCCCAATGATTTATTCTCGACAGCTCAGCTGGGCGGAGAAAAAAAACATGTTGCCTTTTACATCTATTCTTATAACAGAGGTTGCCAATAATAATACAGCAGGAAGAGCTCCCAGCCCCTTTCTACCCTTTTTTTGTGGCAAGTGCCAGCCCGGTTTCTTGCCAGCCCAATGTCTGCTGTCGGTGTCCGGCAGTGACGCAGCCAGGGATCAGCGACGGTGTGAGCGCGCTGTGCTCCCTCGGCCCTGGGGGGTGATGGGGACCAGGGGGGACACCTGGCCCTTTGCTGCCATTTGCCGTCACTGGGAGGTGACAGCTGCCCCCCACTCCCAAATAGCTGGTTGTGGAAAGACGGCCGGCTGAAATGCAACACAGACAGCTAGGGCTTATAGGCCGGTGCTTCAGGATGGGAATTTTCCGGGAACACATTTATTCTGGAAATAAGAAGACAGTTCCCAGCCTTTCTGGTCCCACGGGATGAGGGTGTTGGTGGGAGGGCACCAGCTGCCCCCCTCTAAGACCAAACCTGGGAAAAGCTCTGCCATGATGGGCAGAGGAGGAGCTGGGAAAGTTTGGCTCAGCCCTGGTGCGGTGGGGTTGGTTTGTGTTAACCGGTTTCCTGGTTTGC
>NW_009596876.1:3144-3766 GCF_000690535.1 Cariama cristata
CTTGCGAGGGGGCCGGTCTCGGCCCTGACGTCCCCACCCCGCAGCCAACGCCGCCCAGCATCCCCACAGACCCCACATGGAAAAGCACGCTGTCTGCCTTATCAGGGGGTGAGGAATACATCAATGTCTTAAAATGCGACCTTCTAGGTTTTCCACTATGTAAATATATCCTCTTAAATAATCAAAGCTGTAAAAGTTAGTTAACGTCTTCCTTGTGTCTCTGCCTGCCTCCTCGCAGAGTTTCGCAAGGTCTGTAGCCATAAAGCACAGCAAGAAATGAACTTATTCAGCTGAGGACTTGGGAATGATGGGGATCAAGAGACAGCCCAGGACTGGTGGAGATGGAGCAGGATGGAGAAAGCAGGATTATCGCCCGGGGTGAGGCTGGCATTGCCCAAATCCGGGCAGGGAAGGCCCATCACCCAGCCATGCTCCCAGCAGCCGGGATGCCTGCAGGACCTGAACACGATGCCTCCATCTCTGGGCAAAGAAAAGCTGCTTCCATTTGGCCATTGAAGCGTGGGAGTCCTGTTCACCACCAGCCCCTTTCACCAGCAGCCCTGGCCCCCCAGGCCCTCCCCGGTGGTGGCCGCAGGGCTTGACCCCCCCATTTCCAGCGCAC
>NW_009596876.1:3883-4184 GCF_000690535.1 Cariama cristata
GCCACGGCGCTGGCCCACAAACCCAGCTGCAAACCCGGGCTGTGCAATGCCTAAATACTGGGAAACTGGACAGGCGCCAAGGACTTTGATCCCCGGCCATAAAAACCTCCTCCACAAGCTGACTTCTCTTGCGAAATAACCTCCTGGGGAGGCTGAGCTCCCTCCGCGGCCTTTGCAGCACCAGAAAAGGGGGGTTGGCTGGTAAGCAATGGGATCGCCTGCAGCCTCATCCCGTAGAGGTGCGGCACTGGTGCCGGTGCCGGTGCCGGTGCCGGGCAGACGCGTGTTGCACCAAATACGT
>NW_009596877.1:0-5404 GCF_000690535.1 Cariama cristata
TCACCCTGTCCTTGTGCCCCATCCTCAGCTTCCTCCATGAGGTGTATGGCTGCATGACCCTCCCCTGCCTGGAGGGTTTCTGGGCTGAGACCCCCATGCAGCTGCGTGTCTGTCTGGGAGACCTCTGCCTCCACCAGTTCCAGGGCCTTAGCTTTAACTGGGAACAGCCCTCCCCGGTCTGGGCTCCCCGCAGGTGTTTCTTCTGGGGAAGGACCCTCACTGTGCACCTCAGCAGCACCCATTTCTTCCCCCAGCCCTAACTGTGGTTTATCGTCCTCCTCCAGTGGTTGCACACCTGGAGCCACGCTCCCGCCCTGCTCTGACCCTGGGGAACCGGCCTCACTCAGGGGCTGCAGAGCTGCCTCCACCCCTGCAAGCAGCTGCATGTTGGCATCGCTACTCTGGGCCTCCAGCGGTTGCACATCTGTTCCTGCTCCACCTTCCTGCACGTCGGCAGCTGGAATGGCTGCTGGCAGTGGCACCTCTGCACCCACACACCCTCCCCGCATCGCGTCTCCCCCCCTGCGGCTGCGGCTCTGCCTCCCTGGGCTGCGTTACCTCCACCTCCCCTTCCTCAGCCCCGGCTCTGCTGCTCCCTCCGTGCTGAGCTTGGGCTGGCAGCCCCTCGGCATCTAAGGTCTCTCCCCGGGGCTGCACCTCCGCATGCTCATCCTCCAGCATCCCGCCGTCCCCCTGGGCTGTTCCCATTCGCATCTCACTCCAGGATGGTGGCTCTGGCTCCAGGTGCTCCTCCGGCTTTATTTCAAGTTTCTGGGAGAGCCCCGATGGCAGGTCAGCCTCTTCCCCCAGCCCCGTGCCTGGGGGCTGTGCGTGCTCGCCCGGAGCCGCAGCCGGGCCAAGCTCATCCGTGGCAAACTGCCATCCCACTGCTAGACCTGCCTCCCCAGCCTCACTTGGCCCCAGACCTGCTTCCAAATTTTCTCCCTGGCTTAATGCCTTTTCCTCAGCTTCTCCTGGGGGTTGTGCTTTTTCCCAACCTGTTTTTTCCTTCATCCATCCTTCTCCCTCCACCTCCATCAGCGCCTGCTCTCCTGCCTCCGCGCTCTCTCCCGGTGCTCCTTGCAGATGCTCAGCCACCTTTAGCATCGGCTCCTTCACACCAGCACCCTTTCCCTGCAGGAATAACATCCTCTGCTCCTCCTCCAGGCTCTCTCCCTGCTCTGCCCAAGGCTCCTGAGCCCTGCGGTGCCCGGCTCCCACGGACGCACCAGCCTGTGTCACGTCTGGAGCACGAAGCTCAGCTGCGGCTGGTCCCTCTTTCAGCTCTCCTTCGAACAGCTCGTGACCGACGTGGCCAGGGAGGGTCTCTCGCAGGACCCCGGGGGTTGTGCCATGGGCTCTGGCTGCCTCCGGCCCCGTTTGGGGCTCAACGTGGTCCCAGGGGTGATGGGCAGCGTCTGCTGGTGCTGGGGATGCACCCAGTGCCTGTGGCTTCAGCTGTTTGCTCAGAGCCGCTATTGCATCATTCATCTCTCTTAGCAAAGAGCTTTGGTCAGAAAAGCGTTCCTCTTTCAGCAATTCTGGGAAGGGGTCCTCTTTCGTAGAGCTCGCTCTCGGCAGGGCTTCCAAAAGGCTTATTTCTGTCGGCAGCATTTCCCAAACCCTGGAAAGGGCAGAAAATGAGGAGGGATCAGTCCAGTCCCTGAGTTGGGCTCCAGGTCCCTCCCATCCACCTGGGCCAGTACCAGGGGGGTCTCTGATCTACCACCTCACCCCACCCCTCTCCAAACCCGATTTTATTTACCCTCCGGGTGTACTGGAGGTTCACACAGGCGGCGATGGGGACAGGGGAAAGGAGGATGCACACCCGGGGAGCCAGACCCGAGGCCGTATCCTGCCCGGCAAGCGAGCATGCCTCTTCCCAGGCTCCACATCCATGTTATCGGAGATGAAAAGACAACTCGTAGCCAGGTACGGCCAAGGGAGTGATGCAGGGCAACGAGCTGGGGTAAGAGATCTGATCTCCAGGGATGTATGGGTGGGAAAGGAGCATTAAGAGGTCTAACTATCGTGTTTTGCCTTGGGAGGGTGGAGGACTTGGGCGCTCGGCACCAGCTCGCAGCTGTTGCCCAGGACCCCTTACACTTGGTGGGTGCTCTTGGCTTTGGGTTTGCTGCTCTGGGACCCCAGCCCGACCCGCATCTCGGAGCGGTACGTCTCGTTCTTCTCTGGACTCCTCTGCAGTAACAGGGTGGGAAAAGGAGAGAGAAAAGCACTTGGTGAGGGAGCACATCCCCCTGAAATGATGCTGAGCTCTCCAGCAGGT
This sequence comes from Cariama cristata, assembly GCF_000690535.1. Classification (NCBI taxonomy): domain Eukaryota; kingdom Metazoa; phylum Chordata; class Aves; order Cariamiformes; family Cariamidae; genus Cariama; species Cariama cristata. The sequence continues at coordinate 2,288 of NW_009596877.1, forward strand.
ACCCAGACATGCCCACCCGAAATCCTGGGGGTACCAGAACTAAGGTGCTGCTCCCCGCTCCCTTCCCAAGCAAGGGAATAACACCGCCCTCACCCAGTTTGAGAACGCTTTTAGGGGAGAAGCACCCTGTGCCCCCTTTTGCTGCAGAAGCACCCTGTGCCCTTGGGCTCCCCGGCAGTCCCAAACCGAACAGCACAAGGCCCTGGGGCATGGACACCCCATCCTGTCCCCACGCACCCAGCCGAATTACCTGCGGGGACATTGGTGTCTTGCCGGGCACCTCTGCCACCGCTCTGTTCCTGCAAGCACAGAGCACAGGGGTCAAAACAGCAACTGCATCCTCTTCGCTGCATCCATCCCTGCCCCAGCGTTGTCCCCAGTCCTGGAGGCAGCGGTGGGCTGGAGCAGGACAACAAAACCCACAACCCTTGGATCAGTCCTGGTTGGGGCCATCTGGGTGAAGGACGTCCCCATCTCTGCTGGCACTGCCCTACAGGGACATGTTCAGCGCATGGTGCTGATAGTCCTGGCTTTTTTTCTGATGCTTTCCACACCAAGCCACGATTAATCTACACCGTGTAGACCACTGAAGCACAGTGATGGCTGAGACCCATCAAACTCATTCCCTGTCCCCAGGAGGAAACTACGTAGGCACAAAAGGAGATGCCGGTCTTTCAGCAACTCACCCGGGTTCCTCCATGTGCTCCTGAGCCACCGCAGCCCTCACCGTCTGCAGGTGCCCGTGGGTCTGCTGGAGCTGCTGGTGGAGATGCTGCAAGCGGTCCTCCAGCTCCCGGTTGCTCTCCTCCAGCTGCCGGTTTTCGGTGCTGGCAGCTTGCTGCGTGCTGTGGAGGCTGCGGCATCGCGTCTCCAGCTGCGGGATGGCAACCAGGACACTCACACCCTGCTGGGACCCCCATGAGACCCACGCCAAAGAATGATGGATAACCTCTAGATAAGCCCCTCTAGACCTGGGACTGAATTTTTTCCCCCTGAGAGTGGAGAGTGGGAAACTCAGCTCAGGTGCTCTGGGGATGAAGGGGAGTGTGGGGATGGAGGTGGCAAAGGAAAGGTGATGGAGGTCCTACGGTGATGGAGGTCCTAAGTCACAACCTGCATCAAGGACTGGCAGGGACAGACCGATATCAGGAGTACAGCACCCTGTTGCTGCTACAGGCACAGCCCAGAGACCCCACACGGAGGATGGGGGACCAGGGCTTGGAACCAGCTCACCTCCATCTGCACCGTGACCAAGCGCTGCACCTCCCTCTCGCTGGCATCCAGCGCTCGCTGCAGCTCCGCACCGTGCTGGTGGCTCCGGGCCATGCTCTGGGATGGCAACAAGGACGTTAGCACCCACTCGCCCATCTGGGAGTTGCCACAAGGGTTTTGGGGTGCTGGGTCCCTTCCCAGGGTGGGTGGTAAGGGGAGAGGAGCCGCTGGTGCCCCACCTCCTGCTCCAGCCGCTGCTGCTCGTGTTGGATCTGCTGCTCCAGGGCCTCGCAGAGCTGCTGCACCTCCTTGTCGTGCTCGGCCACACGCCTGCCAGGGACAGCAAGGCCAGGGTGATGGTCAGACCCTGCTGCAGTGGGTGCAGCTCCCTGGGACCCCACATTGCCCGCAGGACCTACAGGCTGCAGCTGGAGGGGTTCACCCAGCAAGGACATGTCCAGCAGTCTGAGTCCGGCACTTTTGCCACCCCGTGCATGGCTGTAGAGGGAGCCCGACCCCAAACATCGGCTCCCAGCGAAAAAATCTCTGCTCCAGCCACTGATGGAGATGCTAAAACCACCCAGGTTTCTCCCCCCCCTTGGGTGCATCTCCATGGCTGGGGTGAGCAGGGGCCCCCATCCCTGTCCCCATCCTTCCCGTCCCTCTCCACTGCCCCGGGGTGACTCACTTGTTCAGGGTCACCTCCAAAGCCTCTTTCTTGCTCCTGGCTTCTTGGATGCGGTGCCTCATCTTGGCCAGAAAGTCCTCCAGGTTGCCCAGGAGCTGGGGCTCGTCCTGCCGGAGCTTCACCCAGAGCTGCCAGATCTCCTGTCTGCAGGGAGAGGGGTGTTTTGTGGTGAGGACCCCCCCCCAAAGCCAGGCCAGCTGTGGGGTCCCAGGTTTAGCTCACATCGTTCAGGATGTGCAGTCCTGGGGGACAGATGAACATTGGGGTGACCATGATCCTGTCCCCTGCTCTTCTGCTTGAGGCAAAGGCACCTCCAAGCCACCTCTGGGCTTGCTGCCTGCATGGGGACCAAACGAGGGCAATACCCTGCCCTGCCCCAAGCCTTTCCCCCAGGGCAGCTCTGCCCCATCCTGCAGGACACCCATGGGTGCTAAGCAGGGCGGCTTACTCTTCAGAGACGTTGTCCGTGCCCAGCTGGTCCATGAAGGCAGCAAAGTGTCTCCGCTCCTCGCTGTCCGCCCCCTCCAACACTGGGCTGGGGATGACCAAGCGGACCCTCCGGGATGCCGTTTTCCGCCGGCGGTGGTCCCTGGCAGCTTTTTGGGAGCTCAGGAACTGCCCTGCCGACAGATACCCCAAACCCTCGGTGTCCGGCCAGGGCGACAGCAAAGCCCAAACCCCGACACTTCCCACCTCATGGCTTCCACACTTGGGCACAATGGGACCCCCCACCAGACGAGCCATGGGCTGAGACCTGGGCATGGGGACACTTTTTGGGCCATCACGTGCCACTCAGCAAGGGGAGTGTTTCAGGTCCCCCCTGGGAAAGCACTGGGGCCGTGTCCAGGATCAGCCCAGGCTGCTTGGAGGCACTTACGGAGCCCGGCAGTGAACTCCTCAGTGCTCAACCGCCCGGTGCCAGCAGCATCCAGCCCATCGAAGACAAGCTCCAGCTCCTCCGTGCTGCACGGGAAATCTTCCTCCTTCAATTTCTAAGAAAAAAGCAAATCAGGGGAAAAAAAACCCAACCTACCCATCATCCAGTCTCCAGCCGCCCCGGTGGCATTTGACCTGAGAAGACATCCCCATCCCTTACCTGCATGTCCGAGCGGGTGACAAACCCCGCCTGGTCCTTGTCCCGCTCCCTGAAGAAGTCCTGCACCCTCTGCACTACTTCAGATGCCCACGGCTGCTCCTCCTCGGGGCCAGGGGCTGCT
>NW_009596878.1:0-22767 GCF_000690535.1 Cariama cristata
ATTTATCTCTTGAAGTGAATCATGTTTTCTTAAAGAACTCCTTTCTAACCTTTTGCATGACTATGTATACTGCATCATTAGAGTGAATCAATTTTCTTAGGTTGGGAATTGCTGCCTGTTTTGCTTGCACAATGTAAACATATAGAATGGATATGGATTTTGCATACCTGCTTCCATTTCTCTATTTTCTCTTGAATCTAGTGTTCTCATTTTTATCTATTTAATAGTTGTCTGAATTCAGCTCTATGAATTGGGAAATCCTTTTGGATTCTTTCAGAAGGAGGAAATATATACCTTTGCTTCTCTCAGACAATGGTTTCCATTTTTAAGTTACCCAGTCTTAGGGAAAACTCAATTGTTGAAATGAATTGTTGAATATCTCAGATGATGTTCTTGTAAATGTTTTTCCACTTTCATTCTGTGATCTGCCTTTCACAGATTTGCAGCATGGGCAACACTCTTGGTGGTATTGTCATATTTACTATAGTCAATGTTATATTAATAAATATTTAATTAATTTTCCTTCACTGTTTATTTTGTATTAAAATGGTAGTGTCTCACTTCAAATTTGGTACAGCCACTAAGCAGAGTTTTGAACCATCATATTTCATTTTAACAAATAAAATCAGGTACATATGTTTTAGCATTGTCACAGCTTGAATGTGCACATGTCCAATCTAAAAGAGACAAACTGAAATATATACCTTGAAACTGAGTATTAAGCAACTCTTTATTCTCCATTAATTTGAAAGCTTTCTTCAAACATTAGCACTACATTGAAAAGCATGGAGGATTTCCATACAAATTTCTATTTACTTCAAACTAAAGTTTATTTAAGTGAAGTAATGGTTTTTTTATTTAGTTTACTTGTCTGGGTATCATTCTGACTTTGAAAGTGGATTACTTGCTAAATGAACAACGGGAACCACAGCTTGCTGCACAGGGTTCCAACCCTGAGCAGCTTGCTCTGATAGCAGTTAAAACCCTAGACTGCCTCATTTAGAAGATCAATGTTAACAAGAAAATTATTGAGTTGTTCAAATACCCACTGTCCCCTGACTCAAACGATACTTATTTTTCACAGGTTGTCAATGGTTATATCAACTACATTGCTGGCTTTGCATGGACTATTCATATTATATTCTTTCATATGTGACCAAGGGTGACTGTATCACATACTCCCAGAAGACAATTTGCAGATAAATGAATTTGATTTTGTAGTTCTGCTCACCTTGTAAAGGAGACAATGATCAAGTTTTATTTTCATTTGAGTTCATCTCAAGACCCAATTCAGGTCTTGAGATAACTGCATTCTGCCGAGATCATGTTTTGTCTCATGTAGCCTGGAAAAATGTTCCTCTGTATGCTGTATCCAGCTATGACAGTATCAAACTTACTCCAGATTTTAGTTCTGAAATTGAATAACAAGTACCTTGATATATGCCCCATATACGCACATATAAGATGGAAATGAGTAATAATAAAAGAAGACTATCTTGTCACCTTCTAAAATGAAAAATGTAACTAAAGAAACTTGAAAGCTTTCTGCTGGGTATATGTTCTTCCGTCTTGATTTACTTCTGGAGATGAAGACTTCCAAAGGTCTTAATTCCAAAGTTGTACTATCTTCCTGAAACTCCCTTTAGATAAATTAGAGTTAAAGATAAACAAGCTGGAATGCTGTAGATTTGTAGCTTAATCATTACTTTTGTAACAGTCTTACATGTAGTAAATATTTCACATAATGTACAGAATCGTAAATAATTATTTTGAGACTACAATAAGACTACAGGCAGTAAATTAGCGTATAGCATAATTTGTAAATATTGCAGACAGTTTAAATCCATTTCTAGCATTAGTTTGGTCAATTGAAAGCTAGATGATCAAGAACTATCCAAAGTGTGAGTAAGAGATGAGTTTGGGCTTTTCAGTTGCAAAAGTTTAGAGGAAAATATTCAATGCCAAGTTACTAGAAAATTTAATATTTATTTAGTTTAGATTAAGATAAGATTACTAACTGAGATAATAGAATAGGGATCTGACATCCTGAGAAAGCATTTTTCTTTCATGGATTTTTCAAAGTTCCCATCTGCATATGCCCAAGCCCTTCTTCAAATACAGTTGTTGAAATTGTAAGTTATGAAAGATTTTGTGTCTTGACAGGTGATTTTTCTATCAATATTACTTTGAATCAAATTTTACTCTTCATTTAAAATTCATATTCACTTCTAATTTTTAATATTTTTAATTTTTATTCCTTAGGCACATGATAACATTTGCATACATTTCATTTTGCTATAGTACATTTGCCATGTCATATCTATATTAAGCTACTATTCATCTATTCTTTGTATTGTATAATTAAAATGTTAAATACCTTGTTTTATTCTATTGCCAGAAAAGTCGCAGTGCAGCTTCTTTACACTGTTGCCATTTCTAAAGTAGTATCTAGGGTTCAAGATAGGCCTACTTCATGAAAGGCTCTTCTCTGCATTATAAATGAGAAAATATCAGAGGACTTAGGGAGAAACCAATCATTTCAGCTCAACATTGAATGTAAATCAAACAATTGCACAGTTACCCAAAACTTATCTTAGCTATCCAAACACCTGTAAAATTGAAAATATCAAGAAAAGTTTAAATTTCTGCATCATTTCCTGCACTTCAATCCTATGTCTCCCTTGAACCATGCTTTCACTCTTGTATTTATGCACTTATGTCATTGCTTCTTTGCTAGAGAAAAAGAAGGATGTTTTATGGGAAAAGCAACTGACTACTACAGGTAGTAGGTTATCAAGGCCCGATCAGCAGTACCTTGATTAAATTGTTTGATCCCCAGGACAGAAATTAAGACACAAACGAGGTCACGTGTCAGCTCCAAGCTAGGTATACTTTTATTTTCTCAATGGGGATATATGCGATAGGTGGAAGAGAGAGAGAGAGAAAGAAGCAGCGAATGATCGAGATAGATTAGCAAGAGATAGTCACCACCCTGGATCCAGCATTGCCTTGTCGATTCAGAGTCCTCTGCTGCTTGTCCAGTTGTCGGTGGTGGGTACATACCACCTTTCAAAGGGGTCGGTTTCCTTTTATATCTTCTTGTCATCTTGGGAGGCGTGTATTCCTTAGGAGATGCTCATGCAGCAAGGACGCATGCGCTGTACACTTTTGGTGGTCATCTTCGCAACAGAGCCCCTCCTCAAGGAGTCCTGGTCCGAAGTTGGCTTCTGCATTCTATATTTGTGTACCTTTGTGCGTGTCAGGTGTTTCTACTATTAACATCATCTCTACTGCAGCGATTTTTCCACCCCTGGATATTTTGGCCACATTCAGCCATACTTTGAGACAGTCAGCTGAACCAGCTCCCCATAGGGTCGGAAACAGATGTCTCGGGCTTTGTGGTATCGGAGGCTATTTTGTCTTTGTACAGTCTACGGCAGTAAAACCGTAAGAGGAAGTTCTGTGAGCCTTATGTGCCAAGAAATGTTTAAGGCAAAATGGTCACTCTTGTGTGCCACATAGGTAAAGATCCTTTGAATTATCTGATACTCCCTGTATCTGACACCACTAAGCTAGATGTATTCAGTGTGATTCAGCATGGCAACACTAAATTCTGTCTGATAGATAGTTTTACATGATAAATACCAAAACATTCTCACCATTTGAAAATGTCTTCTTTGAGTTTTGGATTGTAGTTGTCAAATTTCAAGGTTTGTTGATTTGGAAAAAAAGTATTGTTCAGAGATGCAGTTTGTTAATACATAAAGCTAATTCAAAGCAGCTTTCTGAATGGTTTTAGCAAGCGTGTCAGTACTATTGGAAGAGATATCTAGGAAAAAGGTGACACGCTCATGGATAGACTGCCATAAGTTTGATATATATGGGTATTGAGTTGTCTGAGTGCAAAGCGGTTTGTATCTGAAAACTTCAAACACAGTGGAAGGGGTGATATGGTGTTCTTGCTTATTATTTGTTAACTAAGTTGATTTAATGGAGTTTTATACCTCACAGGTTGCGGTGGGTTAAACTTAGCTGGCTACCAGGTGCCTACCCAGCTGCTCTGTCACTTCCCCTCTTCAGTAAGATGGGGAGAAAATAAGATTAAAAAGATTGTGAGTGGAGATAAGGACAGGGAGACCATTCACGATTACCACCATGAGTAAAACAGACTCAACTTGAGGAAGATTATTTTAATTTATTTCCAGTTCAAAATGGAGTAGGATAGGGAGAAACAAAAACAAAAATAAAAACCACCTTCCCCCACCCTCTTTTTCTTCTCAGCCTCAACTTCACTCCTTCATTCATCAGTCTTCTACCTCCTCTCCCCTGGTTGGTGCAGGGGATGGGGAATAGGGGTTGCAGTTGGTCCGTAAGGCTTCATCTCTGCCATTCGTTTCTTCTCACACTCTTCCCCTGCTCCAGTGTGGGGTCCCTGCCATGCAATACAGTCCTTCATGAACTGCTCCAACATGGGTCCTTCCTATGGGCTGCAGTTCTTCAAGAACTGTTCCAGCATGGGTCTTTTCCATAAGGTACAGTCCTTCAGGAACAGACTACTCCAGTGTGAGTCTTCGATGGGACACGGTTCCTGACAGAAAGTCTGCCTCTGCATGCGTTCTTCATGGGCTGCAGCTTTCTTCAGGGCACATCCACATGCTGCAGCTTGGGATCCTCCATAGGCTGCAGTGTGAATATCTGCTCCAGTGTGGTCCTTCATAGGCTGCAAGGGGGCAATCTGCTTCATCATAGTCTTCTTCATGGGCTGCAGGGGAATCTCAGGTCTGACACCTGGAGCCCCTCCTTCTCCTTATTCACTGACCTTGGTATCTGCATAGTTGTTCCTCTCAGATTTTTCTCATTCTTCTCTCACAGCTGCTGTGCACTGGTTTTTACCCTGTCTTAAATGTGTTATCACAGAGGCACAACCAACAAGACTAATGGGCTCAGCTTTGACCTGTTTTGGAGCCAGCTGAAAATGTCTCTGTCCAACATGGGGACAACTCCTGATCTCTTCTCACAGAATCCACCCCTGCTACCAAAACCTTGCCATGTATACCAAATACATAGGCCACTGTTGTAGATAATATAGGTATGGATATGAATATAAGTGTGCATATAGTTATAGATTACATAGATGAGATAATTGTAGACGTAGATGTACGGATAGGGATAGTCTTAGATGATACAGATATAGATGATCTAGAGATAGATACAGATATAGATATAGATATAGATGATATAGATATAGATGTAGATCTTGGGCTTTTTTAAGAATGTCCATAGGTTTCATGGTAGCCTCCTGAGGGAAAAATCCTCAGCTCAGTGCAAGGACCCAAGAGGCAATGAAGAATAGAAGCTGAACTATTTGTTTGGATCGCCTCTGTTTTCTACAAAGTCACAGATTGTAAAGGGAGCCTCGGAAAACTGTCCTCACTGTTGCCTTTGTAAGAGTCTTGACTTGTAACTTTTAAATATCTCACATACCACTTCAAGTGAACTGTTCAGCTTGACAATGCTGACATGCATTACAGCTTCTACAGGTGCAGGGTAAATTTTCAGTACTCAGTATTACGCTGTCTTCATTGCAAAGCACTGAGATAACTGTCTTCTTTGCATACTATCAAAACCAAACTGCATTATCTCATTTGATTTATATTAATGGATTAAGTCACTAAATATTTTTTCTAGGATTTTACATGTCAGTTATGATTAACATTTACTTTACTTCAGGTGCTGTTTTACATAAACTAGGGGATTTAACTCTACGTATTATATGCCAAACAAACACATAGTTACTTTTTATTTTAATTTTTATTTAACAAATACAAAGATACAATGTGTAAAAATATTTTAGATAATTGCTTAGGTAATTTGCAGATTAATTGGGAGTAAGCATGTTTACAACTTTGCAGAAGGTGGCCAGTCATTTTATTTAAATTACTTTAGAAAGCACAGAACTGCTATTGCTTAACAAAACTTATCACAAGGTTATTGTGAAGTTGAATTCTTGTTAATGGAAGAATAACAGGGGGAAAATATCTAGATAATGAATTTTGGATTCCCAGACAGGGATTTTAAGTCTTGCAATTACATTTTTGCATGATGCATTCAAAGATCTAAAAACTTTTTAGGTACCTGAAAATGATTATAGTATTTTGACAGGTACATCCAAAAAGTCACTGTATTAAGTGCTTACTAAAAACAGAATTTTAAATCAACCTGTCTATATTTGTCATATACCAATATTTATTTAATTTTCTTGTTAAAATACGAGTAGTTAAAATACTAGGATGGTCTTTCAAAGGTATTAAATAAGTCAGCGTATATTCAAGCTGACTAATCTAGAGCATTATCATATAGAAACATATACTCTACTGATTTTACAATATTTTCTGTTGCATGCACAAAATACTAAACCTCTCATGCTTATGGAAATGTTTTCTTAACTGTCTTCTTTACTGCTGGCTTTGTTAAGGTCATGTCCCTCTGTCTCCCCTCTTAGACTCTTTCTTTGCTTTGTGTTCGCCATATAATCGTACATAATCATATTATCATTGCCTTTGAGTCCTTAAAGTTTTGGCCCATGCCCTGCCTGTCAGACCATCTTATACATGATTAACCTTTTGTTTTTCAGCAGTTGATCCCAGCCTTCACCATCCTCTCTCTAATCTATTTTCCCCCAAAACATTCTTGCTTTTCATATGCAGGAAAAGCCATCTCTCTCAATATCTGAAAGCCTATAGCCTCATCTAAATCTCTGCAGTTTTGTTCTTGCTGTGCTAATAAGAATTTAGTCATTAAAATTGTACTTTATTTGCCTTAGTGTTTTTTCCTTCAAGTTACCCATGTTTTTCGTAAGTCATTTTGTTTGTCGTTTGTCTTCCTATTTGATCTTCCTAGGTGATTCATATTAAACAATATAATCTATGCTGTATGCTACTCTATACAGAGTTTGGAGGTGAGATCTGGTTATGGTTATTTACTTTGTCACTGGCCTGTAGCAAGTTGTTTGATTTCCTGTTTACTTAATTTCTGCTTTTTTTTTTTTAAGAAATAAAAGATCAGTAATTGTCTTTCCCAGATCTTTTTCTGTCTTTCATCTTTAACCTGTAAGCCAAAGTGAAAGAAACAGCCTTTCTCCAACTGCTTTTATATGTCGTTTGGCAAAATAGATCGTGAATCTTAATTAGTTCCTATAAAGTTATATCATTCAGCAAATACTCAAATGTTAGGTCATGTTATAAAGACATCCTGTAGACTTCCTGAGAAAAGGAGCCTTTACCTTACTACAAAATTTAGCAATATCTAAAGGAACCAGACTACAATAGAGACCTGTAGATTTTTACCCTTTCTAAACTTGAAGACTACAACACCGATTTTTGTCCTAAGTACTTCTTAGAATAATATCCCTTTGTATTGTAATCTTACAGGAGAGATAATCTATTACAGAGTTGTTTATTCCATAAGCAAAGAAGCAGAAGCATTATTTCCATGATAGTACTTAGGCAGCCTCATTCAAAATCCACTGAAATTAATGGTAACATTCCATTAACTTTAATTTTTGATCAAGATAGTGGAGAGAGAGAGAACGGATCCTAAATCCTCTGGGAAGCAAACAGAAATCCAGAGCTTATTTAACCTTGTTCATAATGGCAAAAATGGATTAATTGTAGCAAAAAGTTAGAAAGCCAACCATAATTTCTGAGATATACAATTATCATTAATCATGGTTATTATGTTAGTGTCTAAGGACTAGCCAGGTGGACGACCCCATTGTGCTAGGCATTGTAAAAACACAGCCCAATAACTTGTGTTTGTGTAGTAATTTAGAGTGGTCCTAGCCATCACCTGCAAGCCCTTTAAGGGTAATTCAAGGCTCTCCAACCCCTTGTTCCCTACAATGGGTAACTGAGATACAAAATAGTAATTTTTTTTTCTTTTTTTCTAATTTTTAACTCACTTTTTTACTTTAAAGCTTTTTGTTTTGTATGTTCTTTGGCAGCCCCTGACTGACAGCTCCTGCTGATTTCTTAGCTTAGTGGGTGGCTGGCAGCTCTGTGAATCAGAGACATAAGGTCTCACCTTCCCAGCATGTGATATCAGCCAACTCTCTGTGGCTCTACTGTATTTTAAACAAAGGGAGATTACTAGACCAAGTACGTGAAGGTCACCTCTTGCCTCTACACCGTGCATTCGGTGCTATGCAATGGAGCAGACCTGAAAGCTAACTTCCAGCGGAACTCATTGTGACTGGATCTGGGACACCTGGCCACCCTGGTAGGCAATATCTCATTACTCTACATGACTGAAACTGCTGGATGACAGGAGTCTTCAGCAGCTTCTGACATAAACAGGTGCCATGATCCAGTAGTCATTGCCACTCACTGGGGGCTGCTGAGTTCCAGTAGCCTGTGACAGCTACCAGATAATCAGTTATCAATTGTTTGTTGTCCTTTTCATAGAAAATGGCTTTTTCTATCTGCATCTTAGTTCTTTTCAACCCAAGCTACAAGGCTGCCAGGCTCCCACAGAATCAGTCACAGGAGCACAGTTACCTAGTTCATACTCAAGGCAGAACTTCAGTGCTGCATAGCAGAACCTAAGTGATAGATCCTTCATCTTTGTTACATCTACTTTTTCCAAAAAGTGATTTCTACAATGTGTGTAACACTCTTGGTCTCATGTTCCTACATGTGTCACAAGAATGAAAGAAAAAGCATTTGTATGTTACAAAGAAGAAATAAACAACAAACAAACAAAATCCCAAATTCCTCTCCCACCCCACTATTTTAGAGAGTGAGAATGAAAACTCTTTTTGAATGTCACAGAGAAGTGAAAAGAGTGAAGATTTCTTACTGCAGAGGGAGTGCTAGGAATCACATAAGGCTCTGTGTCTATTTTGTGCATGGGGAAGAATAAAATAGTGCTGTATGAAGGTGGTTTTAATGTACTGACATTTAAAGTTTCTGATCTTAGCATTAACTTTTAAGAATTATTTTTTCCTAAGAGTTTACTCAGTGAAAGTCCCAAGAGCAAAGTTTTCCTTTCCTCTTGCCTCCTTCAAAACAGCTACACTTGGTTTGTGCTATTTTAAAATACATAGTGAAACTGCACAGCGTAATCAAAACTATTTTAGAAATGATTCTACCATTAGGAATCAACTTTAACAGTGCTTTTCTCTTAATAATTCATACATTTTACAACAGGTAATTGTTTGCCGAGTCTGTTTGTGTACTGGAAAGACTAACATTCCTTAAAGCTATTCCATTTCCATTGTCTCTTATTTTTGAATTGCTACTATTGCACCTTAGCTGCAACTGCTATTCTGTGGTGATTATAATCACTAGGTAAAATATGACTATACCAAGTATTTTTGATTAAGTCAAGGGGGTAGAATGAAGACATGCATTCAAAGGAATGCAAAGTAATAACTTAAAATTAACTAACTTGGAAAGTTGAAGTTTATTTTTTACAGTCTGAAAAGAGTAAGCCCAAGGCACACATTTTTAATTTATAAAATTCATTGTGGCAGAAAAACATTCGATGATTTCTCTCCTGACACCAAGTAATCTGCAGGTGCTCAACTCCCTTCAAACTACAACTGCAAGGTTGCTTGTGTGCCATACGCCCCGGGCTTGGAAATATCTGAGTAAATTTGACATTCTCTAGAGGTGAGCTAGCACAGCAAGTTAACTGTAAGGTTTCATTATTTAATTGTGCCTGACTTGTCTTTGCTCAGTTGCTTCCTATGCCTGCAGTCTTCTCTTCAGTTCTCCAAAGCTGACATATTTATCTATGGTTTTTTTTAATACATATTTTAACCAGGGCTAAAAAAATGTCATTTAGGAATCAGTTGCTAGTTTCTAATATTCTTGAAAGGCAAGGGTGGGAAATGTTAGAGAGATGTTATAGTGTGTTTTCTGCCTACATATACAGAGGAGAAAGGCAAGAACATCTTCCCATCTCACAGAGTTATGTCTTATGTATTTGATGCATTTTGACGTACAACAAAGATTTGATCTGTTGCCCTTCGTCAGTGGAAGTGGCCATGGGAACGGCTTCAGTAGAACTGCACAGAAGTTTTAGCAGTTCAGTGGTTAAGATATCAAATAAAAATGCTCTGGTTGGACACAGCAGAAATATGGGTTCAGACCTAAGCTCTGCTAAGTGCCAAATCATGTGAAAATAAAATCACATGCACAATCTTTCCCAGTAAAACAAACTGGGTGTTCATCTGTAGTCTAATGATCCAGCTTAGTGAGGTGCTGAGAACTCACAAATACAACTACCTTCGACTGGGCAGCTCATCCAATTCACATGGTTAAAACGTGCCAGCATCTGTAACCAGCAACATACTGTTGATATTTTCAGCATCATATATCTGTTGCATTTAGTTTCAAACTGATGAGGTGTCACTCACATCAGCAGCTGACCAGGACTGCAGGATTAGATCTAAAACAAACCAGACCATTTTGCTATGCAAATGCTCACTTAACAAGTGGCCACAGACAGCACCAGTGACAGACTATACAAAACTAATCTGTGGTTGGATAGTGACTCTGAGATTAGGGAAAAAACTTATAAAAGTTGTTTAAATCTTTGGTGAGTTCCTTATTTTGCTTTCTGTCCTCTTTCCTAGTAAGTTGTGGTTTTTTTTTTTTTAAGCTAAAAATTAGTTAAAGGTAGAAGAATGACAAAACAAGCTTTTCACATTTACCATGCTTAAAAGCAGAAAAGACTATCTGGTAGATTAGCATTAACATGTTCCAGATTTGGCATAATTATCTACTGTAGACTTAAAACAGTGTCTGATTGAAGGTAACTTGTACAGCTTCACTGTGCTGCAACTGCAGACCTGGAAAACAACGAACTGCAGAGGACACTGTTTGGTTGAGTTCCCAAGGGTACAGTGACATCAGCTTTTAGACTGAGATCTACATATGCTCCAAAGTTTTTACTTGGCAAATTTACTCACTAAACATACCCTAACTCTTAAGTCCAAATGACAGCTGTATTTCAGCCCTAGCCAGGGAATTTAATTAAAGTGGAAAATATGAAATATGACTTACAAGAATTTAGTAAGTAGCAATTTCTTTTCTCTCCCTACTGTGCTTTCTTGCTCTGTTACCCAGAAGATGTCTGCGTAACTGAATCCCTTGTTTCTTCTTTATCCCCTTATTCTTGTAAAATTTTGACTAAGAACATTGATAATGGAAGTTACTGCTATCCTAGCAACATGGCTTTCTGATCCTTTACTACTTGATCCAGTACATCAATATGTTAGAAACTTTTTTTGTTTAATAAAAGGAATACTATCTTTGTGTTTCCATTGCAAACACCCCCACTGCTCCTCCCCAGTCTGAAGCACCAAAGCCTCAGAGCTGTAAAATTTATCATTTCATCTTGATCATGAGAGAATGGTAGCACTTATTATCAACAACAAGCAGGTGAGCTGATAACAAACAGGACACCTATCTGAGAGATGAAGAAATTCACAAAATTACATAAGGATGAATGTGAGCAGTGGTAGAGGGAGTAAAAGTGATATTCCCTAGATTATTATCTTACTCCATGTTTACTGGAGTAAACAAACAATGCCTTCCTATATTGACTTTTTATGTCATATCACAAACAGCCACAGGAAGGAGATAGGGAAGGAAAGAAAGGGATGGGAAAGGACTCAGTAGACATCAATGCCCTTTGTCTTAAGAGGTGGCCTTAAAATGCTGTTCACAGTACACCTCATTCATATCCCCAGATCTACACATTTCATTCATTTCAGAATTGGTAGGAAGTGGGGAGATTGCTCTTTCCACATAGCTACTTTATTTTGATTCCCTTACATATAGTTAATTGATTAGCAAAATTCTTAATTTTATTTGGTTTTGGAGAAACAGCTCTATAACATTTTTTCTAATTCAAACTTTTATATTTATCTTTTTGCAGTTTTATCAGTTCTATAATTTCTTTTAGCTTGTTAAGAATTTTTCTATTTGTCATTCATGCTTTATTTATCAGTCTCCAACTTAATAACTGAGCTGTTATGTGTTTACTGTTCAATTCTAATAAGAAACTGTGGCCTTGCTAAGAAGTCTTATTAAAGAACTGCAAAGATAAAATAGCACACAGAGTCTGTGGATTAATGATACATTAGCACAAACTAACCATTACAGGATTTCATACAATGAAAAAAATTGAAACAAGTCAAGGGCATTCAAAGATACACAGTTGGAGAGTTTAACCCTTTCTCCTCTGATTGTTGTGAACCTTCTCCTATGGTTGCCCAGGTGCTGCTGAATCAGGGAATGCTGTGCCTGGAGGGTAGCATGTTTGCTCTTTGTTTAGGAGTGCAGACTGCATGTACACTATCTGAGGTTCTACCACAGAGAACAGAACCAGGAGCCATCTGTGCCTTCAAACAGATCTCAGATTTTAAAAGCTTATAGCTTAGCGCACACATCTTGGTCAGTATGACAAGATAAATCTCCAGTAGCAGTATCCCAATAGTTGGTGTGCCTGTAGCAAACTGGTTAACTATATAGTCTAGTAGCAGTCTGAGCTTGTGACTCTCCACCCTGTGATGGTTACCCATTCCTTTATCATTGATGCTCCCTAGCACTGACATTGGAAAATCCGTGCAAGCTTTTCAGTTGGATAGGTGCCCCTTCACACAGAAATTCTTTGTGATTATCACATGCTTGCAGAAATTGCATATTCTACTACCTTATGCCAGCTTTTCTAGCCAAGAAATGCCAGTTTTGCAGTTACTGCTAGAAACAGAAAGCAATAGGAATCCACATCACTGGAAACTTACCATGTACTTTTTTACTTCCACAGCAGGAAATCTGGCAGTTTGTGGCTGTGACCATGATGGATGTAGTAATGTTCCCCTTGACTTCCATCCCAGAGGCCCTGCAGCAACTGAAACCTCTCATATTGCATTCCCCAGTTCCTTCACACTGCTATGACCACTTCAAACTGAGCAGTACAGCTTTGAAGGGACTCATGACTGGGATTTCAGAGGACAGAGAACAATGGTGTACAAACTCATTCACAGAAAGCTTCCATCTCGATAGTGTGCATAACCACATCTGGGAAATAGGACTCCAAACTGGATGTATTTGACAAGGGCTACAGAATGCAACAGAAATAGGAAGAGAGAAACATCTGGGTTTAGAATTCTTTTAAGTGAGTTTGTGTCCATACTAAACTGTTGGGATAGACAAGTTGGTTTTTTTTTAAGATCACAATTAATTCTCATTTTGTCGCAAGTTGTGCTTGATATAGAGTTGTTTGAATTAAGATGTATTCATTCCCGGCCCTTCTCCCACATTTCTGACCCTTAAAGAGGCTGAGTCCTGGGGAGAATTTGGTGAAAGTATTTTTCCTTTCTAGAGCATCCAAAATTTAAATTGGAGGAGTGGCAGTATTATGTAATGGCAACCTTATGAAAGAAAAGTTATTTTTGCATTATAACAACTAGGTACGCTTCTATCCTTTCTGCAGTGCCAGCATTAGTTGGAGGAATGAAAGGTTTGAGATGTGCAAAATTTTCCCCAAGAAAAACATGCACATATATAACAAAAGCAAAAAGAAAGAAGATTTATATAACTAATTAGTTTTTAAAAAGTCATTACTGAGTATAACTAAATTTCCTCCTCTATACACACTCTGGTTTTAAATCTCAGTCTTTTTACAAATAATTTTGAAGTAGGTGTATGTAGGAGTAAAATAAGGTTGCATTTGACTGTATATGCCTACCAGCAGCAGGAAATTATTTCGTTTAACTGACCTGGTAATTATCTGCAAAAATTTAACTCCTACATTTAAAATACAAATTCCCCAAAGTAATCTTCCAGGGTTTAGACAAATTAGAGACTCATTAGCATTTATCCAAAGTCTCATAAATTTAAGGCGATAGGCAAGAAGAAAAAAGTAAGAGACAAAGAAAGCAGTAAAAATAGACAAGTTTCTCAGCCGTGTGTTGGACTTTCACTGTCAAGTTATTAATAATTCTCTGCCTTCTCCTTCTCTTCCTCCCTGTCTTTCTCTTCAGCAAATCTGATAACTGGCGATTATTTCTGTGGGAAGTCTAGTCATGACAGAAACTAGTTACAAAATCACCGAGACTTCATGCACTAGCAGAAAAATGAATACTATGTAATTACCACTATTTCCAACAGAATTGCTGAAAATTTTTGTAAAGTTTCTGATAAAAAATTGAGAACTTTCCAGCATATACACAACTACAAAGAGGAGGTGATAAAGGAAGCGTTTAATAAAAAACAGAGATTATAAAGAACTACAACAAAATCAAAAGTTTAGCTTAATAGTAGTACCTTACATAATTTTTTATTTTAGTTTAGTTGTTTTGTCAATTTGCAGCAATCATGTGCCTGTTGAGAAGTATCTGTGTTATTTGCTTAAGCCAACTGACTAGCTGTCTGTAGACAATGGCTGGCAGGACTACTTTTTCAATTCTTCTGACATAGTAGTAAGTGCAGTTCCTATTTGTGTCTAAGTAACAGTTGTACATCTTGTTTGTTTTTTTTTTTTTTAACTTAAGAATTCAAATTGTTATAAATTGAGCGTTTGCAAATACTAAAATTTAAGTTACTTGAAAACTGCAGACATTTGTGCTGGCTTCAGTATTTTAATCAAGCAAGAATATTACACAGTGTGTTACACAGGGAGATAGTTTTTGAAATGGTATGACACCTAGAATCATATAGAAAATAAATTAAATTTCTATATAATCTATTTTCTAAAGTAGCATGGTCTATCAAGCCAATTTTTATGGTGTATGTTTTGTTTTTTATAACTCCTCACTTCCATTTTTTCCTGGCTTTATCCATGAATAAAGATACATTTATGTAATATTGGTTTCAATCACTATACTATCATTTAAACCTGTATTTGTGAAAGTGATTTATGAAAGACTGTGAAGTGGCTGCAAACAAGAGATAGGAGGAGTGTTAGTAAAGTGTAACAACTTCTAGATTTTGTTAACCTATTCCATATTTCCTAAATTCTTTCAGCTTTAGCCAACATTAAGTAGTTTTTACAACTTTCTGTCTGGGCTAGTCATACAAGTAACTCCACTAATGCAGGCAGACTTGCACTAGCTTTTAACTAGCACTAGTAGAAAAGTATCCACAAAGGCTGGCACGGATTAATGATGGAATATCTACCCAGTTTCTCCAGTAAATTTCAACTTCTGTGTTGATCTCCATGCTGCTACAGTCTGATATGCTATTATCGTTATTATGAGTGTACCACAGACATATAAAATTCAATCACATAGATTTCTGCAGAGCATTGCCTAACAATCTTGCAAATGAGTATGTGGTGTGGACATTCTGGACAGTGCAATGACACAAGAATGGTTTCCCGTGATTCTCAGTCCTTCTTAAAAATGGGTCAAACAACCTCAACTTTGTTATAATTGCATTGAGCTAACACCTTTTAAGTGATGCGTATGTCTTATCAAAAAAATAATTAAAAAATGTCTAGTGAATAAAACACTGATTTCCAAAGGTGACATATAGCTCAGGTGGACATAAGACAATCTAAACTGAACTATTTTTACATAGTTTGATTTCAGTCTCTCAATCCAATGGAACACATTATCATCCTTTCAAGTGAAATACATTTAAAATTTAGTCCTGCTCAAAGAACAGTTAACTTAAGGGATTTTTGATGCTTCAAAAATTTTTATTTACATGGCAGTTTTCTCTATATTTCCATGGTACAAAATCTCATGTTTCTAAGGCAATAATCCCCAATAAATTTACAAAACCAAAACCTGTAGCAGAATGTTACCTTGTTTCAACCCAGTATATGAAAAAAAAGAAGTAGAACAGAATCGTAGTTAAAGGAATTGAAACTAAAATTCAGACTGTGTCACAGAATAATTCAGGTGGCAGCTCAGTAGCTCACAACACAGAGTACAAATAAGTGATCTACTTTACAAAGATCTGCAAAAAAGAGATACACATCAGCTGAAGTTTGGAAACTCCCTCCATTTTTGTCTTTAAAACCACAATAAAGTTCATATTTTGCATATGTACTGGAAGTAAATACCATTAAAAACACAATTTTATAACTTTCTCCATTTGGAATCAAAGGTAGGAGGTTTAGTAACGTAATTTTTTCACTAACTCTTAAAAAGAAGCAAAAGATGAACTTCCAGATGTAGAGTGACTCATACTTCCTGAATCAGCATCTTTTAGGAGTGATAGCAGTACATGATATTCAATTGTGTTTCCTCAGTTAGTGTGTTGACTGAATGATTCACTCTTAAATTGCTCTGCCTGAAAAATGAGAATGATTCTGCTCTCGTTGGTCTTTCGAAGTCTACTGAATTCAAATCATGACTGACAGAGCCCATAGGGATGGATGTGTACTTAGGAACGGATAGACAAGAATAAAATAATGCATGGGCAAAATGCTGTGGACAAAGTAAGATCTCCTCTAATCTGAGGCCATTTTTAACTGAAATCAAATTCAGTCATTTAAAGGAAACAAATGTTCACGTTTCATATCTTTTGCTTTCCAGACTCAGAAGAATTCAAATACTGTAAAGGAACAGCTCCTACTTGTAGGGTTTCTGTAAGTGAATACTTCTCTTTCCTGAGCATTCAGGAAAGTTAATCAGAAGGGCAAATCTGGTTAGTTTTATAGTATTAACCCTTTATGTGGAAACTTAGAGAGTTATTAAAGATAAGTTAAAAAAAATTTAATCTTAAATCAATGTCCACACAAAGATTTAGTGCAGATAAGCAATCGATTTTAAATTCACACACCAACTTAATTTGGATTGATTTTATTGAGTGTCCCTGAAGATAGCAGAAGTGTTATAAATCCTGGTAGACAATCTGATCTTCTGATATATTCAGCTTACAATGACATGAGAGGTTCAGGCAAAAATCTTGATGAATGTTATTTGGACTGAGGTCTCAGTGTAAAGCTTTTGGGGGTCAAATCTTCCTATGCTATTTGAAAACAAAACAAAATTTTCTAACACTATAAGGGATAAATTGAAACCATCTGAACATATAGCCTTTTCTTTTTCTTTTTCTTTTTTTTTTTTTTTTTTTAAATTATGACTTACTTTCTTTCAAGCCCGTAGAAAATCAATAGTGGCTTTTTAAAGACAGATCCTGAATGCTTACCACTCACGTGAGCATTATGGGCTACGCAGAGGAAATGAGACTTGGAAGATTTATACTCAAGAGTTCAACACTTACAGAAATATTCCTTTGATTATGGCAATTATTTAAATTAGAAGTAACTGTCCTCATTATGATTTCTTACGTGCATTTTCCCTCCTTTTGAAAGATGGATATTTCAATCAGGTATTTTCATATAACAGTAAGTATTAAATACTCTTTTCACATGGGGCACAATCTTTTTATTACTAACTTGGAAGCTTAGAGATGTGTAAAGGGAAGCTGCCAACTAACTTACAGATCTAATTAAAATTGAGGTTTCTTTCCCAGTTTTGTAAGTATGCTGTAATTCGATTATTTAAATATATGAATGGGAGACCAACATATATGTATGTATAGCTCAGGGTGCAATACAGAACATATAATACTAAATTCAGCTGGTTTACACGCTCTAATTGCCATCTTGCATCTTCTGTAATGTATGACTAGATTTCCATTTATTTTAAGAGAGCAAAAGAATGTCTGTAACCCAATACCAGAGGTGATGCTAGAAGACACAAGGATCAGCAAGAACATGGAAGGAGAGTAAGGAAACAGTTCTATCAGGAAGTAGTTTCATATCAGGAAAAAAATATGGGATATGCCTTTGCAGATTATTCCTCAGAAATATGAGCTTTAACTATAAATGCATAGAGAAACATATGGTATTTTCATCGAATTCAAGGAGCTTCAGGAATATAGCAGTGTTAGAAAAGTGCAAGAGAGATGAGAGAAATGACTAATCAAGTGTAGCCTTGCAGTATACCAGTTTTTATATATGTCTAAACTTGCATCCATTTAACATAAAATATAAATAAAGATACTGTCTCCACATTATTATTGAAAATAATACATTTGGTTGTTTGATCTTTGCTCAAAAAGAGAAAGCATGGAAATCTTTCAGGAAAACTCAATCCAATCTTTGCAAACTATGTTAAGTTAAAGTAAAAGGAAGAGTGACTAATTTAGCAAAATATTATCTCTTAAGGAATGTATTTTGATTTTAATAAATCCCAATATAATAATTTACAATTATTAAACAAAAATACTAATTTTTCCAAGTTCAAATTCATATCATTACTACTGAAGACATTTGTGAAGAATCAAAGAAAACTTAATAATGAGACACTTTGAATGTAGTGAAAAATTCCTAATGAAATAATTCTTGAAAATAGGAATGCTTCTCCTGAATCTAAGATCAATTTGAGTCATCATTGTTCCAACAGTAGGAGGATGTAAGAATCAAGAATTATGAAGGCTTGAAAAAATGATGTTTGCTGATGGTGATCTTTTTTGGTTCTGCTATTTATGAACATTTCAACAGAAAACACTTCAGTTTAAAGGGAAGGGTTTGTATCACTTTGGTTTTACTTTACTAGAAGGGTGAAGGTCTCCAAACATTAAAGTAGTAGATAATAAAAAAGTGCTTTCTGCAACCACAGTAATGTTCGGAAGTAGCAGTAATCATTATGAATTCATAGTCCCTGTATTCCAAGTGTACGAAATACGAATTTTATGTAGCAGAACCATATTCATCTGAGTGGTATATAATCAGTTTTACTATCTGCTATAAACTTTGTATGAAATCACAATGCTTTTAAAAAAAGTAAAAGAATATACAATCACTCTGCAAGTTTTCTAAAATTACTTTTACCTAAAGCTCAGAAAACTCAGGGGACTCTCCTAGCCTTGACCATAGAAAGTGTATCAAATATAAGGTGTATTTGGAGACTAAAAGAAAAAGGACAAGAAAGCTTTTGCTTGCTCCTTGCTCTTCTTCTAGATTCACTAAGGTTGTATGCATCGGTACATAACCAGACAGAAGAAATCTGAATCATTCAATGGTATGTAAACATATTTATGCAATATTTTTTTATTTTATTGCAGCACCTGAGGCACTGATTATGTTCAATGCTCCCATAAATCACCCAGCAGGTAGTCTAGGTTGCATTGCTGCTGGTTTTCCACTGGTCCTCTCCCATTGCCTTGTACAAAGCCAGTCCTATTGCACTGTGAAATGTCCATGGGGAGCTCCTTCAGGTGATCAGCCTTCAGCTTCTGATGCTGAACCTTTGCCCTGGAAAGCAAACCTACTATTTTATTCCCCTTCACCATACTACCATCACTACTACAACAAATTATAGTACATGATGCTAAGGCACATAGATTCAGCCCAGACCACAGATTGTTCAAGTTGTCATTTCCCAGAAGTATATGGTAATAAAACTGAAATTTCCCCATACTGGAAACAGAATTTCATATCCTTGAAGTCTGCATATGAGAAGACATGCTGAGAATATTTGAGCTAGTTAGGGACTGGTAAAACCTCAGAACTTTTAATGGATGATGATGGATGAGTGGAAGATGTAGCATATGACCTGGATGTGTGAGTAGAGTAATGACTGATGGGAAAGGACTCATACTTTGTGCAAAAAGCAGCAACAGAGACAGAACTAATCTCAGACATGGACTATAACGGGCAGCTTACTTCTATCAAATCCATGTCATCTAGGTTGTGCCTGACGTCCTTGGTTTCTAGAATGGCTTGCTCCACTTTCTGTGATGATAAGGACTTATGACTCAATGCTTATTCTTTGGAAGATGAAGAGAATGATTATACCAGCACTCAAGAATGCACCAGGATTAAGCCTTGATACTTGGATTCCTAAAGCTGTTCATGAGCCATCTCACATTGCAAGGTCATTCTATTTTACGAAAAAATGCCAAAAATAATGCAGCTGTAATTTGCAAAATTGTTGTTGTGAAAGGAATATAATTTTGTTATACTTCTAAGTTCTGGCCTCTGCCTTCTGCAGAAGTCTCTCGACACGACCTCCATCCTGCCTAGGGCCTGCTAACACTTCCTCCTTTTGTAGCCTAAGCAAATATACTGCAGTTGCCTCCTCTCTGTCAACAGACCCTCTACCATCAACTTATGGTCCACCATAGCCCATGACTCCAGAAACATTAACAAAAGAACATTCTTAATTGAAAGGAGCATGCAACATGCATGCTAGGAGATCACGAAAAGTGTAAGGTAAAACAGTTCTAGGCAGAACTATTTACAAGGTGCTACAACTTACCATCTCTTGTGCTATCTCACAAAAGGTGAGAGAAGCTGCCTTTGTAAGAGAAGAAATCAGCATACATCAAGGGCTTGAAACCTAGGAGAAGTATGACAGCCCACCCTTCCCATTTCCTCGAAAATTATGATTCCAAATCTTTTACCAGAAATTTCTTGTTGCCTCCAAAAGTCCATGTTCTTTAGGAGCAGTAAGGTGGACTGTAAATTTCCCAGTGGCTAGAAGTCACCATGGCAGAATATATGTAATGTGAAGTAACAATAAATGGAGGTCAGATGGTTACAGAATCAATAGAATTTACCAGTTTTCCATTTTGCCTTTTTTTCTTTTTTTTTACATTTTATTTTATTTTTGGAAGTAGCGGAATGTGAAGGAATCTGGACAGAAGTTTGCTTATCAAAGACATCCAGGGACCTGATATTTGAAGTGTTAAAGATTAAAATAACTAAATAGGGAAGAAGGTCCTGGAAAAGTAGCTTATGGAAGGACTATTCAGACCAGCTGCCAGGAAGCAGGAATAAAAAATCCAAATTGTAACTAAGTCATTCTGGATCAAACTTAGCTACACAATTGTTCACAAATAAATGTCATCCAGAAAAGGTGTCTTATAATGCCTTTTGCCCTGAGATTTGCAAATTAGTCACTTCAATCACCTAATCTTAGCTTGCAGCAAGTTGCTTTTTCACCTGTCTAATGTCTAATCTTCTAGAGGATTATTATTAATAACAACATTATTTTTAGGATGCATCTGGATTTGTTCAGGACTATGCCTAAAAGTGATACACAAATTTGAAATTAGACTTTATGTTTCAACACTCTCTTTATTATCCTCCATGTATCTTTTGGCCTACCATAGTTTTAAATTACTAACACTAATCTTTTCCTTAATTCTGCTCAAACACTGTTTCAGTTGCCTGCACAAGTGAGACTCAACTGCTGTCCTGGAAAAGGATTAACAAGATTATTATCCTCACTGAATTCAAACAATTGGGTCACATGGAAAGGGTCAAAGGGAGTTTTTTCTGCCTTCTTCCTACTTATTCCTTTAATAGCAATGAAACTGCACTCCGTTAAAGGTTAGGATAGCACACAGAGGCAAATCTGGGTCCCTCTTTTGTAGATGTCACCTGCTGTGTAAATCAGGTGCTGTGAATCTCTCCCTAGAGAGGTTTATTTCATTGAATACGAAAGAGAGTACAAAGTTCTAAGCACTGTAGTGTTAGACACTCTAATATCCACCCTAGTTTATTAAATGCAGAACAAAACTGAGGAAAACCTAATGAAAATTGTTATAGACATGAAAATATGGTAGTAGAAAAAAACTAAGATCTTGCTATGAATAGTGATATTTCATTCAGTGGCAGCTTTGATGCTTTAGAATTGGAATGTTCATCTGCTGCAAAGCCATTTTCTGAGTAACAAAACCAGTATTTGGTCTTTTCCCATCTGGAAGGGAACAGCAATTGGTTTCTCTACTTTAACTTATCTCATTGGATTAGTGCTCTGCATATCTCATTGAAAATAGTAAACTCTTTCAATCAAAGCTATGTAAGCATACTGGCCATGGATTCAAAGAGTTTGGGTTTTCTTAACTTACTTTCTCACTTTCTTATTCTTCACACTGTACTACATTAGCTCATCTCTCAAACTCTTCTCAAATATTTGTTTGGCTCAGAAGTGATTATAACCATGACAGCAGTAGGAAGTCTTCTGGGTTTTGGTACTAGTGTCATCTGCCTCAAGTAAAGTAAGAACAGGTTCTGAGATTGTTCACTTACTTGTGGCATAGCAACAAGCCAATTCTGGATAAATATTCAGAGAAAACAGCTAAAATGACATGAGTGTATTTCACTCAATGGTTTTGAGTGAAGCAACAGGTATTTTTAAGAAGTAAATAGCTTCTTTTTTGAGAGAATGATGTCCAGATTGTCCATAGTGCTTTTATTGTTTTAAGTGAGTTTCCAAAACGATAAAAGTCTTCTGCTAGACTGGAATGCTACGATAAACAAGCAATCTCTTCACAATGGTTTGGTTCCAAACTTGACTGAAAAACTAAAATCTATTCCAAGTAATTGAACAGCTGAAGTTAATAAACAAACAAATTCAGCCGACATGTGAATCAAAATGTCAATCTGCATCTATTTCAGTGTTAATTAGAATAGAGGGGATAGAATGACAAGAAACAAGCACAGGAATTGTTTACAGCGTCATTTGTTGAAAATTAAAAAGAATAGAGTAAGAGATATTTGTGACAATCACATCTATGAAAAGACAGTAAGTCAAAAACTTTTTCTAAAGACTGATAGAGGCAAGTGTAATTTAAGACTTCAGAAAGGTCTGTGCACATCAAATGACAGATATGACAGATATGACAGTGATATGACAGATATGATTGGTGGATGACAGGCTAGACATGAGTCAGGAATGTGCACTCGTAGCTCAGGCGGCCAACCTCATCCTGGGCTGCATCAAGA
>NW_009596879.1:0-1029 GCF_000690535.1 Cariama cristata
GCCCGTACGATGCCTTTTGTCGGGAAATCCATAGGAAAACCAAACGCCGTGGCCAGTGGCGAAGACCATCTTTGGCGGTGGCACTTGACCCAAGACCGGCCGGGACTGGCTTCGCCAGGGCGTAGAGTTTAGGGACCACGCTTTGATCCGCGGGGCCCTGAGAGCGTCAATTTTATTTGAAAACGCTGTAGCTCCAGATGTTCTTGTTATTCACATTAGTATCTGTAAACTTTAATGCTTGCAAAGTCTTTGGCACCACCGGCATCTCATGGCCATGAAATCTGCAGGCCAGCGGTGTGTAAGATAATCCGCCTGCATGGTGTGCGCGTCCCTCTCCTGCCATTTCAGTTTTAAATCTGATGCCTTTTCATCTTGTCAAATATCCCCCCGCGCTACCTTCTACATCCTGTTATCGTGTCCTCTCGGGCTCCGCTTCGCCTCCAAACGACACAAATCTTGTCTTTTCACATCTCTTCATCTACACATTCCAACCGGGCCACCAATTATCCCCGCTATCCATCTCTGGAGCTCCTTTTTCTCTCCCTACCTCTTTTCGAAACGGAGTAATGGAAATGGGGCATGGCACTGCAGCTGGAGGACCTCACCGACGGGCTGTAACAAAGCTTTCCGCGCTTTCCTTCTGGCACCCCATTTCCAACTTCTTCCCAATGCCCAGCACAGCAGCAGGCACTCCCACCAGGTACTTCCCAAGAACTTTGTTTCCGTGAGCGACTTGGGAGCCCAGGAGGGCACGCAGGAGCCCGTGCTGCTCCTACAGCCACGTCCCTTAGCCCAGGGAAATGCGAGTTCGGGGTTTGTGGGCTCGCTCTCTCTCTCTCGCTCCCTGCCCTGCTCCCTTCTCCGTGTACAAAACACCCGCAGCGCATCACTGCTCTCCGAGACGGAACAGGCCCGTTTCGGGAAGGACACAGTGACACTCGGATGTCCTTTCCCCTCAACAGAAAAGGGTAGGACAAGTATGGAATCCAGCAGGAGAAACACTGGCCCGGCGCGATTCGGGAACCTGCT
>NW_009596880.1:0-21890 GCF_000690535.1 Cariama cristata
GTGAGGTGGAGGTCGGCCTCTTCTCCCAGGTGACTAGTGACAGGACAAGAGGGCATAGTCTGAAACTGCGCCAGGGGAAGTTCAGGCTAGAAACGAGGAGGTATTTCTTCACAGAAGGGGTCATTAGGCATTGGAATGGGCTGCCCAGGGAGGTGGTGGAGTCAGGTCTTTAAGAAAACACCACCAGGTGTTTAAGAAAAGACTGGATGTGACACTTAGTGCCATGATCTAGCTGACATGGTGGTGTTAGGGCGAAGGTTGGACTCGGTGATCCCAGAGGTCTCTTCCAACCAAATTGATTATATGATTCTGTGAAATGCTGCTGGGCTGAGACCCCATAAGCTTTGCCTCTTCCCAGTATCCCAAGGCTTTGTTGCAGTGCATGAAAGTATTGGATGTGATTGAACTGCACTAAGGTGGAAATTTCACAATATCCATCAAACTGATGTAAACATGCTCTGTTGGGAGGCTTGTGTCAGCCACTATGTAAAGTATTTTGGATGGACTATCTTAGAAATAACTTCTTCAGAAATATTGAAATGATAGACTTTCATTTGCAATTAGCTGTCTTTTGGATTGTTGCATTAGCAATGGTCTGCAGTGTTTAATAAGGTGTTATCCTAGGCTAAAATATAAGGCCACTGTATGTCAATAGTGCAGCCCAGTAGGTGCAACTTGTCCGTGTTACGGAATCACCAGAATCCCTTGGGTGAGGGAGAACAGTCTTTTTGTCTAGTTCTAGTATAACTTGGCTAATATTAATTGCTTGCTACAGCACAAATTTAAAAGTAATTTATCATGGAGTAGATTGATTACAAAGATCACAAGAAAAATGAAATTGGCCTGTATCCCTCAGGTGGGATGTCTTGATGCTGTTTTGTTGCATATTTGTTTGTATAATTCAGATACTTTATAACTGTTTTGCATTCCGTGGCTCAATGCTAGTCTCATTGCTGTGTTTAAGTGAGACTAACAGCGTGACTCACGGACGCTGTATGGCTTGTTGTGTCGTCTTGTTCAGGTTAACTGCAATTGGTTTGTTACTGGTAACTTGTTCAACCTCCACTACCACGCCCAGAGTACTAGCAAAGTTAAGGACAGGACTGCTAGCCACAGGACTGTGCAGTCCATTTGAGCAAGGCGAGAGCATGTCAGCACCCCCGTCCCCCATCAGCTTGCTCAGTTCAATGCCTGCTGCCGCGCTGGGCGCTGGGCTGTCACCCTCCCTCGGAGGTGATGTTTGCCTTCTGTGAATTCCGTGGATGTTCTGCTGGCGGCAGCACTGCCGGGGCTGTGCTGAATTGGCTCATTTTCCTGGCTGCCCAAGCGATGTGCTGGCTCTTTTGTTTTTCCCCACCTACCTCGGGTGGAGGCTGTCCTGGCTGCTTTTAATTCCTGCATTTGATGGAGGAAGTTACGGGCAATATGTGCCATTACAACATCCCCGGCTGACCTTCTGTAGCTCTTGTTCTGCTGCTTACTTGCCCATGCCCTCTCGGGTAACTCCTCTGGAAGCTGCCTTGCTCCAACGATTGCCAGAATATAACTCATTCAGATCCGAGTTTATTCCTGAGAACTGACTGTGCAGCGTTCATCATGTTCATCTCAAAATCATTGCTGTCCAAACAGCAGTGACTTACTCTCAAGGTGTTTGACAGTTTCTTTAGTCATGACATTTTACTGCTAAATACAAGCACAAATACTATTCCAAAGGAGCTGATCTTGAGTTAATACTGAGAGTATAGAGTGAGCGAATAAGGATTTTCCACTTGTTCAAATTCAAATATTACTGTGCACTATGGTAAATTGGCTTTATGTGAAACTGAGAGAAAAGGGTGCAATCAAACCTTCATGACTGCCTTCAGGAAAATGAGTGTTTAATTTATAGCCTACTCATGTACAAACGCATCTAAAGAGGAAATAAAATAAAATAATAATTAAAAAAAAAACAACACAAAACCTCAAGGTGGGCTTCTCAAATTATTTATATAAATGAAAAAAAATGGCAGGATAAACAGCTCATCACAAAGTCAGATTTTGCTGTGACTCCTGTTAACTTTTCAGTACTTCGTTGTCTATAATGGTAAAAGCTTACTTTTATTTTTTGTGAACAGGGAGAGAATTAGTCACTGTTTAGCATGAAGCCCTCTGTCAAAAGACTGCAAGTAGCTTATTTATTTACTTCTTAATTAAAAAAAAAATTCTAATTCTGAGGGAAGCGAAAGAAAATTTTGCAACTTGCTCAAGGGATTAGTATTCTGTAGGACTGGGCACTTCACTGTTAATTAATTAATGGAAGCAAGTGGTGCTCAGCTGCAAAAGTAAGAAAATGGGTTCTGACCAATTCCAGTTAGGAGCTGGCACTGGGAGGGCTGTAATGTGGTGTCTGAGGGCAGTCTCTGCTTCCTGACACAAGGGCAAAGATTGGCAGTTCCTCAGCGGTGGGGCGTACCGGCCCTGAGCCCGCATGTGACAGCAAATGGAGACCGCTGTGAGGAACGCTGCGAGACCTGGCACCCTTGGCGTTATGCTGGGTCTGTTGTCCCCTGGTGCTGAGGACATGGGAGGAGAGAGATGGAAATGGGGGCCTGGGAAGGCAGAGGGCTGTGGTGTGTGGGCGAGGAGAGGTCAGAGAGGCAGGAGGAGGGGGGACTGCCAGGGGGAAGGCAGTAGGAGGTGGTTGTCTGCACGGGCCAGGTTTGAGATGATGAACTGGGAACTAGGGCTGTGCAGGATTGCTGCTTCTCCTGCCAAGGGTGACTGAAGGCCACCATAACTCAGATGTGGAAAGGGGATGGCTTCCCAGAGTATGCAGAAACTGTGGGGAGGTCCTCCAGCACGTGTCCCGGAGTCAAGGAAGGTGGAGACAGGGAAACGGCTTTTGTCTGGGTGTTTCTGAATCACAAGATGACAAAACCCCTCTTTGTTGCTTCACCGAAGAGGGACAAGCAGAGTGGGCTGCAAAGCTGGGGCTGTGGGTGGTGGTGGACCAGGGAGCAGGGCAAGGTGAGGAGCCCAGCCAGAGCCAGCTCTCTCTAGATGGCAACCACAGGGTTTCCGCCAGGGTTTTGCTGGATCCTGTTTTCCACTCCAAGATTAAAAATCTCCCCTCAGGGGAGAACAAAAAGGAAATTGTGTGGTAGGCTTTGCTATGTTTCCAGCTGACTTTTTCCACAGAAGTGGGCAGTTGGACCCAGTGTTTCTTGAGATATCTTTACAGTAAGAGTAAGATATTGGTTCTGCTGAAGGCAATAGTGAGGCTCCTGCTGGCCTCAGGAGGGCTGTAATTTCAACTTGGATTCAAGATGCATTAGGAAGTGCATGGAGATCCTGAGGACAGAAAATGGGAAAGTAAAAAATAAAGGTTTCTCATCCAAAAGCTGTTCATAGTGCTTAGTTTATTTCATCAGGCTTCAAAGTACTTTCAGTGTTTTTCTGATCCTGTTTATTAGCAGTATATAGGTACTATCCAGGGGCAGACATTATCTAGGCATCTGTGACTTCACTACCTCCCTGCTCTGTGTTGTCAAAAAAAACAAAGATCAAGATTAGTTTCTCAAAGACAAACGGTTACAGAATGCTTGTTTTGATATTAGGGTCCTTTTTTTTAAAAAAAAATAAATTGTAATCTCTATTTGAAATGGGGCTACTTGTACTTCTATGCATGCTGACAATCTGAGTGTCTAGCAGGTATTTCTACTATCATTTGTTTTTCCAATTCTTTGTGAAAGTCACATTTTATACTTTCTGAGAAGTGTTTTTTTCTTGCAGCGGTTCTGGAAATAGCTTTTCTTCACAACCAATGAGAAGATGTATACCATCCATGAAGGCAGCCTGGAGAGCAGGCACAGACAAACTGCAAAACAACATAACTTGTGGAATTAACACTTCACGTTGACACCCATTAAAAATATTCAGAGATTGACTCAGCCTGCCCATGTTGCACAAATAACATGCTTGGCTCTGAATGATTCGAGATCTTATCTGCTCTGAGTGCAAATTCAGTGTCGAGGGCCTGATCCTGTTCTCATTAACCTCCAAAGGAGTTTTGCTGCTCACTTCAAAGAGAATTACATCAGCAGCATTTGCAGTGAAGCACACACAGTTCCTTTATCTTTTCTGTTTTTTCTTTCTCTTTTTTAAAATTTATATTCCAAACTACAGCAAAACAAAAAAAGGCTAGGAAGCAGTCGAAATAAATCTGCTTTCTGTTGAGCAGTGTTGTTGCACGAGAGCTGTTTGTTTGGAGTTCTTAAGTGCAAATTGAGAGTAGAAACCAGCAAGAGATGAGGTTATCAAGGGTTTGGTTATATTTGTAGCTGAGTACCCTCAATTCCCATTGTCCCCATGATGGGAGCCTTGCACAGTCCATGGTCCATGGTATTTCTTTGCACTTGACCCAACTATTTGCAAAGAACTGGAGCTGAGACTTTGCCTTCAGCCACTGGTAATGTACCCATGTAAAGAGCAGTGCCTGTGGTGGCCACTGCTCTGCTAAGCCCTATGGAAGGCAGCCACATTCCTTCTCTGCTTTCCCTGTGCATAACTTTTGAAAAGGAGGAGGCACATATGAAGGAAGGATGGGATAGAGCAGTCATTGGGGATTTTGTTTGTTTTTCTGTTTCTTCCAGGCTGTTGGATTAAACAGCGGAATGAATTCACCTGTATTTTGCCTTTTTAGTTTTATTGGTTTGTAGAAAAAAAACTTATGACTCTACAAATACACTGATTCCTATGGGGTAGGGAGCAGAAGCGTGTCACTCAACCATTCAACACACTTCATGTGTTTAAAAACCCTTTTTGTGCTGGAAGAGCACAGCACCCCGAATGCATCTTCCACCATGGTGTGCACCAGCAAAGTCTGCCCCTGGTTCCAGAGGAACCGTCCCTGCCTGTGGAGGCCCAGAGGGACTCCTTGCCTCTGCTGTCCCTTTTCCTCCATCTCCAGGCCATAACCACAAGCACCTGCCTCGGTTTGGATGCTGATCTCTGCTGCATGTTTGTCCGTGAGGAAGCCATACAAGATCATCATCTGCTGCTACCTGGCACCCAATGGTAATGAGATGGTGACGAACTTAGATAGTTCCTCCTGTTGTCTGCCAAACTCAAACCTTTAGATTTCATTTTAAAGGGTCTTGTATGCCCATTTCCTGTTCTCTGAAGCTTGCTTACCTAGTTTCAAACCTGTGAAGTAATCCACTGTGGGGGATGCTCTGTGTTGTCCTGAGGGAGTAAACATGAACCAGCTCGCTTCTAGTCTTTGAGGGTTTTTTATCCCCCCGCCCTGCTGTTGCCCTGTTTGGATCTCAGTCAGCCTTGCCAACTCGTCACCATGCCAGAAGATGGTTTCCTTACCCCCATGCAGCAAACACCCTCTTCCCTCCTGGCTGCAGGCAGGCATCCCTCCAAGCTGTTTCTGTCTTAATTCGGCAAGTCTTCTAACATGAAAATCGGGGCAAATGACATGTGGGGACATGAACCTCTGCTTTTTTTCTCCACCATAACTACCTGAGCCACTGGAAACTTTGCCATTCTCTGGTGGGTCCCAGTGAGTGTCACCATCTCGGCCTGTATCACTCTCCACAAGTATTCATTGAAATGCAATGGGAGTCTAGTGGGAGTCTGAAGTCTGGGTCCACATGTCTGCTCTAAGACCAAGAGAGTGGGAACAGGACTCAAATTTTCTGTATCTATCATCTCCCTTGTGTATCCTGATAAATAGGTTATTTTGAGGATGTGTCCTCTCTTTTTTCACAAAGGAACTACTAAGCATCTTAGGTTTCTCATAATAAAAGATGGGAAGAAGACTGAAATTGTAAAGTTTCAGAGGACCAGTAGGTGACCTGTTTCGAAAGCATCAGAGGGTGACCTATTTTCAAAGCATCATGACAAGTGCCTAGTGCTTGGCTCGTTAGTTTGGCCCTTGCACTCTATGCTGTCTTCTTTCTGGTGTTAGGAGAACCCAAAAACCTTTCTGAAATCCACTGGTGAATTTTGGCATGGTTAATATGAAAACAAACACACACGTTTAACAGTAAAACTGCTGAATGAGAGAAACATCCAAAGATTTCAGTGGAAGATCTGTTACTTGGAGACTTTAAATCCAGACAAGCTATCTTCCTAAAAGATAAGCTCTTACACAGCATCAAATTATTACATTTGATGCAGCTTTTACTGATACAATTCTGTGGCTTGTTTGAGGCAAAAGACTGGGTTAAGTAGTTCTAAACGCTACTTGTGGACTTAAAGTCTATCTGTCAATGACAGCTGGAGGAGTTCACCTGAGCCTTCTCCAGGCATCCTGCAGTGAGTGCATTGCCTGGCATTTGGGAATTGCTTGGATGGTTCTGCTCTGAGTTCCTCTGGTGGACATCCTCAGGAAGGTTCATGGGGAGTCCCCGAGAGCACCCTAACAACTGGTGTGAAGACTGGGGGCAGCAGCATGACTATCAGAAGCGGTGCTCCTCAGGAGGTAGGTAGAAATGCTGCAAGGGTGAGCAAAGACACCAACCCTGCCCTGCTGCCAGTCTGCCCCTCAGGAGTGAAAAGGATGGAAGATGTAAAGGAGAACAGCACGTAAATGTGACAATAGCTTGTTAAGAAAGCCTTGATGTTCTTCTGTCGTGTTGCTCCTGGAAAAAAATGATTTTAGATAATCACAAAAACATGTCCTGTGGCAAAAACCAATCCCTGCCACCTCTGAGTCTGTTTAGAAGATGACATGCTTTTGGCAAGTGCTTCAATAGCCACTGAAATGCCCAATGCACGTTAACAATCTAACCAGTAAGTTATAGGTTCCTATTTATTTTTTTTTAATTCATCGAAGAACATTGAGAAAACTGCAAACACATGTTTCTGTTGCTAAAGCTTAGTCTTATCACAGTTTGAAAATGTGGAAAATCAATTACATGCTTTGAATTACTCCCTTTATTGCTATAAAAGAATTTCTTCATTCTTTCAGGGTAGTGTACACTTGGTAACATCTACCGCTAACAGGCTGTTAGGACTTTCTGCTAAATTAATACACTACAAGTAAACTAAACAGAAGGCCGGTGGAATGCTAAACATCCACTTTCTCCTCTGTTGTGGCTGTGCCGCAGCTTGGGAACCCTCAGCCTTGTTGCTACAACATCTGGACAACATTTGGGGCTGTCTCTCAAGTGCACGGGTCTGCACCTCTGGTGAATTTTAACTTTCAACATCTCTCTGCCGCTAATCTATATTTAATGTTTCATGACTAGTAGTCAAAGAAACTTCAGCTAAATATCAGGTTGGAATGAAAATGATCCTTGGGAAAACACTCATTTTCAGCATTCACCGGCAAAGTATCTGTGACAGAGATGTTCCCTGGAGATTTGTAGCCCATTCTCTCACAGTAATAATAATTAAGACTAGTGATTACTGTGCCCATATAATCAAAGATCGCTGCACAAAATGTATTCCCTAAAGGGACAAATTCCCTGCTCCTAACTGGATGTCAGTCAGGGGGATCAGCACCCCCAGGGATCTGGAGTCTTTGCTTGCCCTTTTCATTACTGTGTTGTTAGCATTGTGTTACTTCATATTCTTCTCAATGCAAATGAGTAGGTAATCATGTGTAAATCGTGCCCTCCAGAAGGCACATGTAGTGAGTTTTTTTTCCCCAAATCTACCACAGGGATTTCTCACATGGAACATAATTACATCTCTGCCATATGGGCTCATTTATATTCTATTACAGGTTAAGCTAATACGACTCAGAAATATGCTAAAAATACCTCAAAGTATTTTGAGCACTGTCAAAACACTTGTCGTTTCTTGCTTGCCTGTTTGATTGTGAATGACTTTATATTTATTTAGAGATCCGCAGTGCCAAGTAACTTCAGAAAAACAAAATCAGGCCAGTTCTGTGTTGCCTGGTCTCCAAAAAATACTTGAAATTTTCTCCCATGACATCCTCTTTTGGTATAGAAATAGATCGGTGAACAATGAAACTGAAAAGCCTCTAAGACATATTTACCTGCAGCAACACCTCTGTGGGTTTTAGGTTTCCCAGGAGGAAAGAAGCATGCATTTCAGTTGCGTAGTGTTGTCATCATTAGGCTAGAACAGGTCTGCATTTGACGTAATTACTTTGTCCTGACAAAACTATAGTTGCCCTTTAGCCGTAATAAAAGTACAAACCTCTCTACCCACGGAAGAAGGGCTAGTGTGGAAATAACTGTTGGCTAAAAAATGATGGTAGGATAAGAATAGGTCAGTGGTGAGTACCATAAATAAATATTTTAAAACTGAAGCAACTAAAGATTCTATGCCATTATTTTCAGAATTGTGGTACTATATGATAATATGTTATTTCTCCACTTTCAGTGGAAATGTTTCATTTCACTGTAAGATTTTATTGGACAAGATTTTTTTATTATTATTATTTCACTGATTTCTAAAACTAATACCACTAACATCTCTGGATAAAATCTGGGTCCACCACAATCCATCTTAATTTTATTCTTTTTATTCATACATTCAGTATTTCACCCTTTGAAATTTGATCCAGTTTCCAGAAGGAAACAGGTAGAAAGTAATACACAGGTAGGAGAATTAGGCCAGAGGATGGGAGAGGACCACACTGGACCTGCAGGTGATACTTCAGATGATACATTGCAAAAGGAGTGACTGACCTTTGTTCCAAGGAGATTGGACCAGGGTTTTGAAAACAGCAGCTGTATGTTTCCTATAACCAGGAGATAAAATTCAGTCCTGGTTTATAAAGCCCTTTGAGGTTTTCAGTGATGGAAAATTCTGTGGAGATATAAAATCAATTCTATAACTATGAAATAAATTCTGGTACCTTTCTAGAATTGATTAATATTTTTCAGAGCATTGCTAGGAAGTGCTTGCTCTTTCGTTTTCTGTTTTTATTGTATCATAGAATCAACATTTTAGATTATTCAGCATTTGAACACTAAGCCCAACCTTTCCTGAATGCTTTTTGCATGTTTTCAGAGAACAATAATTTTTGTTAACACATTGTGCTCAGACGTTTGTGCAAAGTACTTAAGCAACTAACACTAAATGTATGAAAAGTCCCCTTGAAGTGAGACACTTAAGTATTTTTCTGGATCAAAGCCTAGAAACTATGATGTCTGTAATTGTGCAATAGCATCAGACTCACAGGAGAGTTTTCTTGGAGTTTACCTTGTTCTTAAAAGACACCTTTCAAAATCAACTGAAACAACATGGTTTTGGTCAGAGCTGTGCCATGGTCATTGCTGAATAAGGACAGCAGTCTGTTTGAATGTGTGTTCAGTGTAGAAGGGAAAAAAAAATCAGGCCAGCTACAAGTTTATTACCCGAGAAAAGTATTTTTCCAGCCTTCGTTATTCCTGAAGCAGTGTAAAGGACACTACAGTGATTTCATACATCAGGGAGGCATAAAAAAAAAAGGCTGGTCTCCTGGGCTGTGGAACAAAGAGAAACAAACTTCAAATCTCAGAGCTAACTCCATTAAATAATGTTTTAATTCAGCTGTCATAGACATTTGATTAAAGAACCTGCTATACAATTTCTTTTGCAGTTTCTGTAGCCCGGATTGTGTAAAAGCATCCCATGCCCTTGGAAAAACAACCTCCCCCTTTTGCGCACAAAAGGGAGTCTTTTACTCAACATCTTCACAGCTTGCTTCTTTTTTCTTCAGGCAAGGTTTTTCATTTTCGTTCTACAATTTCATTTAATATAAAACTACGGTCATTGTGGATACTGCACTGAGAGCTCGCTGTATGCCTGTCCTGGTTTTATGCTGTTCCCAGAGCATCCGGCATTGCTGATTGCTGCAGTCAGGTCAGAGTGGTGGCATGAGCTGATGGCTGTCCTGACGTCCCCGTGTCACACCAGAGTATGGGCAGAGGCAGTGGAGAGGGGCAGGCTGAACAGGTAACAGTATTCTCAAATATTCAAGACAACAACCTTTCCAACAGAGAGGATGACTGCTAATGTGCCCTCCTAGAGTTCTCCTTTATTAATTGCATGCTGGAGGTGGTAATTTGGTGATATTTGCATTGCATATTTATCAGCCATATGTCAGTATGTCAGTATTTTCCTCTAGATGGTGGGCAGGCATGAATTTTATGCAAAAATATCTAGCTGGTGCTGCACGCATATGCTCTGTTGTGTGTTCTGGGTGAGGCATTTATTTGTGGTCTGTACCTGGGTGGAAAGTTCTGGTCTGCCTTGGAAATGGGTGCATTTCATCATGTATATGGTTTGTGGGAACAGCTAAATCAAATGCCTGTGTATGAAAATTTGATTCTTAAAACTCACACTGATGTTTTACGTCAATCATTCCTGCACATACAAATTATCTCACGATTAATTTTGGACCTTCTTTGTCATTTGATGGATAAATGTGAAATTCTTTTGCTGTCTAACAGGATCTATTTACTGCTAATACCCAGCTCTCTGAAACCCTTTGTAAATAATTATAGTTTACATTATCCATTTGGCTAACATACAGTGTCTGCTTTCCAAATCTGGGTAGATGATGATCTGTTTTAATACCTGTACAAAGCAATTAAATTTATTTTGTGCACTGTTCACTGTACACCAAATTGTGTGGGAGAGTAGAAACACTTAGCAGGGTCATCAGACTTCGCATAAACATGCATTAGATAAGCCTTGCAATGTGAGTGGGGGAGGAGATAACATTTAGCATTTAATTCCCTCTTCTGCAGACGGATTAAAAAAATGGCTTCCAGAAACAAAAATATAGGGCAGGATTGTGGAGCCCTTACTCATGTTGCTGAGCAGTTTCTCGTTGGATTTATCCCACTGAAGATTAATAATACCACCTCCAGGGTGGCTGAAAGGATGCAGAGTTTCTTGCGAGGGACTTTGATGCTTTGTCTACTGCAGAACGTAGGCAGCATATCTTCAAACCTCCTCGTGGGCCTGGACCTGTGACTTTGCATTACAGTTTCTGATTGCCATCGCTGCAATGTAGGTTAGGAGCCTGTAAATCTCCAAACTGCCTGACAGTAAAACTGACGTGTGTTCTGATGCGCCTTATGGGTTCTGGAAGAGGGGCCGAGTTCAGTCTTCAAGCCTGTGTTTCCCGACTTTCAAGCCTTTATCTTAGACTGCATGAATTTCATCATTTCCAAAATGAAGCTTTCTTCAAGCAAAATTTATCTAGCTAACCTCCATTTTTCCCATCACACCTATCCTACTGTAGATGACATGTAGTTGCAGTAGGAAAGTTTACAGCTGACTGTGACAGATGTTTTTTACTCCCGACTAAAATCCATAATTAAGCAGTGACACAGATGGATTCAAGAATAAATTGCTAAACACATTTCAAAATATGGGGGTAGGAGGGTGAAAATCTATGCCAAGGAAACTGTTGTAAGGCTAAGTATCTATCAAGTAAGTGCTGCTAAAATTTTGCAGCATAAAACACTGTATAGAAGAGATCATTGTCAGAGGGAAGATGGATTGATTTATTCTAATATTACAATAGTATTCCTGATTGCAGGTACCTGAGGACAGTTTGGTTTTAGAAACAGCAGTATATCCTTTGTTCACTTGGTTTCTCACTCCTGAAAAAAAATAATATTTTTCTCCTTATACGTAGAATTCTTGTTAAAATACTCCATGCTAGGAAATTGCTTGGGGAGGACAGAATACCAAACAAAAATGAGTAAGTATTTTAAGATTGTTCCTCTCAAAAGGGATAATGATGTGCCTGTACCCTTCTAGTTCCTTTGGAGAAGAATTTTCTGGGTAATGCAGAAAGAGGGCAGGCAGGTAATCCTGCTGATGTGCCAGCCAGAGTTACTGATTCCTGCCATGACCTTGCTTTGGGTCTGTGATCTGTAAAATGGGGCAATGATGACGTAAATGCGAACCCTGGAGGAAACACACTGAAGAAGTACCGAGTGGCATAGTATTATTGCAATGAAGGTATTTAACATACATGGTAAAAAGTAACGACGGTGGTAACAAGGAAGAAGATTGCAGACCGTGTCCGACTGGCGGCAGGAGGGCAGGGCTGTCCCCGGTCCCGCGTGGCCGTGCTGGGGGGTCAGAGCTCTGCTCTGGGAGAAGCAGCAGAAGAGCCTGCCTGCCTGTTGTCTCACCCGCAGCAGGCGAGTGTCTGGCCCCACTTGCATCTCCTGCGGGCAAAGAAGTTAGGGGTGACTCTGTTTTCCAATGTGAAATTCATGCTCACTTTATTTAACCCTTTAAACTCAGTGACGTATCCACTTAGGGCCTGACTGTTCAGATCCTCTACTGGCTTGTTCACACATGCAAGAGTTGTCCTGCTGACATGAGTAGGTTGCCAGTACAAGCGTGTTTTATTTAGACTGTGAGGTGCAGAGCCTTTCTTTTTAAAGTATATTGCTCTCTTGCTTTCTGAGCTCCAACTCAGTTGCTAAATGTGTATTTTTTGACAAGGGATGTCATTGAATGGTATTTCTTTCACTTTCTGAAAAGTAGTAAAAGCTCATCCTACTGTTCATCATTGCATGTGTGACACAGATGGGTTTTGCAGCGGCAAACCCAAGTTTACTTGCTTTTGAAAAGCTTGGTTTCCTTTCTTCCTCCTTATAGTTGCAAATATTTTACTTGTCACCAACAGCCTGCATACTGCTGGCTTAAATTCAGCACTGTAAAAATCTCATAAAAAATGGAAATACCCATCTTTATTTAATATTCCCAGTAAATTTCTGCAAAGACTTTTGTAGCTGAAAATATATTATTGATTTTTAAAAACATGGTGGAAAACCAATCACATTTTGGAGATACTTAGAAAATCCCCTTATGTTATGTCAGCTTTAAAATGAGAAAGTCTGAAGGACTGAATGACTACCCCTCTGAAACTATAATCATGAGTGCTGATAGTCACTTGAGTTTTTACATCTGATTCTCCTTCCCTAAAGGTTTTGGATATTTTTAGTGCCACTGTAAGTACACTCCACAAGTTTTTTAATTAAAGGTAAATGTACCAGAATTCTTTCAATTGATTGAGAATTTTTATTACAGGCATGTTCTGATTTTCCACTAATTTGTATCCTGCATGGCTATTTACACCAATGAAAAGAAGTTGTTAAATGGTGTAAAAACAAATGCATTTGGTGTAAAAACAAATGCTGCATAAGATGCAAGGTAGCACAGCATTCAAGATTATCAGGAGTTATCAAATATTAATGTTATTGGAATTTAAATGAGCAAAGGATTACAGAAACAACATCATACCTTCATTTCTTGGGAAGGAACAACAGTCCTGATGTTGTAGCTCATGGCTCAGAAACCAACTTAATATTGATCATGAAGCCCTCAAATGGCAATGACCTCCATCACTGCTCATGTGAGCTGGATTTGACCTGGTGACCTAGAGGTTGAAAGACCATACATTTCCTTTTATTTTGTATGTCATTTGCTAATAGATATTCTTTTTTACTCTATTCAAGCTCTTACATACTACCCAGCACTGTAGCTGAATGCCTTCATTTGATTTCTTTCCGAGGGAACATGACTTGCATGTCATTCCCAGTTTTGCTTTCTCTTCATGTACATAGACATTTCTGGAAGGTTAGAGGCTTTAAGCTTTACTTTTTATTTTATTTTTTTTCCTTTTTTCTTTTTACTAATGGAATTGGACTAAGGACCTTGTCAAATGCACAGGGCAGTTCAAATGATGTCCACAGCATTGGCTCTGCTTCCTGGAAAGCTCTCTGTCTTGCACGAAAGACATTGTTTCTTGTTAAAGAGAGATACTTCATGCCAAAGTAATTCAGTAGTCAAGTACATTCCTTGTCTCCACAAATTTTTTAGGCCATTTAACAGGAGCATGAATCTGAAGAGAAGCTCTATAGGGAGCCAATGTAGTGAGTGGTCCGACCTAACGTTTTCAAAACAATTCATGTCACTGATGGAGAAGAAAGAGGCTGCAAGTTACAGTTTCCGTAGGCTGTCATTTTCTTGATGGATAGACTTGTACCACTGTAATTTTTGGTATGTGTAATTCCTGCATAGTCACAAGTACATTTTACACAGCCTTTCTATTTCTCATGCGTGAGTCAAAATTAGTGCCCAGCTCTATGCATTCAACTGCACTGAGGTGCACAAGTTGAACTCAGGTTAGAATTGAGCCCTGTGTTTTGTGCTGTCTTCATCAATATGAGGTTAATGGATGAAAGTACGCACTTCGGCTATTCCATATTTAGGAAAAAATATATGTATGAGTTTTAGCTTCTGGATAAATTCACAGTGCAATGAGAATAACACTTAGGATCTTATACTGCAAGTGATATTTGAGGGGTTTAATGTGAGTTAAAGGTCTGTGGTATAGGGACCGCTTTTCAATATAATTATGCAAAGAGTAGAGACTTTCAGAGAGAGATGGGGCATGTATGTGTACAGTGCATTACGGCATACAATGTGTAGGCAGAAATATTACAGGGAGCCCAAGGCAAAAGCTGAGACTGTGACCTCAGTGATTTATGGCACTCTCAAAGCAGAGTTGAACAAGAAAAGCTGCACTCTGAGTCGTCCTGACTGCATTTCAGGGCATGATATGCTGAATTGACTACTGATGGTGTGTTTCGATTTTGAGGATTTTGAGCTTGGGTAGTGAAGGAGATAATCCAAGCAGGGGCAGGAGAAAGTTGGATGTGTACGCTATGCTGCAGCATGGGTGTGCATGTATCCTGTGGTCCTGTCTTCCTGGCGGATGAAACAACCCTAGTACCACCCAGCGGCAGGGATGGTTCTGACTGGTTGGCAGTAGGTGCCCAGCACTGTCATATTATCAGCAATTCCCACAAGACAGAATTTATCACTTACATCTTCCAGACTGGATTGCTTTCATTTCTTGTAGAATGGGAACATTAGGGGAAAAAAAAAAAAAAAAAAAGGTAAAAATGAAATAATTTTAAAAGAAGTTGCTGGTCAGCAAAGAGGAGAAAACCATCTTGCTCTGGTACTATTCTGCATCTGCACTGAAACACAGGGTAGCAGCTGCCTTGAAGCTGCCCCCACAGCAGGGAAAGAGATTCATCTACCTTTAACGATTCAGAGCACAGAAAATGGAATGACGACATCTCCTCTCATTTCCATGCCCAACGACATGCACTCCAACAGACAGCTATGTTTCTTCTACAGTATCTCTTTATTTTCCTTTTATCTCTGCTTTTCTACCCCCTTCCTTCCTAAAGCCCTTCTTTGAGCTTTATTTTTTCTTGTGTTTAATTTGGAACTTATGTTCTTCAGTGACCAAATCCTTTGTCTCTCATCAGAGCCTTCATTGCTTTACATCCGCTGGGAAGAACTGATCCAGTTATCTCCCAAATTATATTTCAAGAGCCTGCAAGCCTGACTTC
This sequence comes from Cariama cristata, assembly GCF_000690535.1. Lineage (NCBI taxonomy): Eukaryota > Metazoa > Chordata > Aves > Cariamiformes > Cariamidae > Cariama > Cariama cristata. Next base: position 15,357 of record NW_009596880.1, read on the forward strand.
ACAGATAAACTGGAGAGTACCCCAACCAATATAAATACAGGACATAGCCTTTTCTGCCCTGTTCAGCGGTGGATGATGATTACCCAATTTTGCTACAACATCAGTTGCTACCAGAGGGAACAGCATGCCCTGCCATCATTCCCAATATTCAGTCATTATATGGTGATTGTTATTGTCTATTATTTTATATTAGGGTAGCAATTAGCACTCTCAGAACTTGATGCCTCCTGTCCAAATAGAGAAAATAATTTTACTCCCAGATTTCTCATGGCCTACATGTAAGACAAGAGAAAACAGATAAATCCAGCAGGCAGTTCAGATACCAGGGAAAATTGTTATGGATGCAATGAGTCACAGCAGTACCTTGTTATAATTTCTGCAGGTTCTTCTTTCTGGCTGCAGAAGGCAGAAACCCCTCTTGTTTGATTTTGTTTTGTTTTGAGCGTAACAAGCTCTCTCTCGGTCAGATCTACACTCTCCTTATGCCTCTGCATCTGATTCGAGATCGATGAATGTAACCATGCATCCCTTCCTGGAAGGAAGATATATTTTCCTTAAGCACAATTTTTCAACACAATGCTGACTATCAAATTTCCACTGAGTAGAAGTATTAGGGTAAATAAAAAGCAACCATGTCCCTGGACAGTGATGTGCTCCACTCAGCTGAAGCAACACTTCTTCAATGATTTCTGATATCTCCATTTTACTGTCATCATGAGTTTTGTAGACTTGGACAAGACTGCTAGCACCCTAATACTCTGCAGAGTTACTTAGGGATAAGCTGCCAAAGAACGTCTTACTACATTAATGTAATGGTATGTGTATTTGCTTGACTTGATCTCACATAATCCATCAAAATCTTCATGAACAGAAAAGGTTGAATCAGTCTTACTGATAGAAATTACATTCCCACTGTTGTCTGCCTGACAGGTCAACCACTTCACTGCTGAGGGGTTCATATTCCTTTGTTTTACAAGGCACTTGGTAAAATTGCTCTTCCTGGGAAAGCAGAGGTTTAAGACCAGTGGTTAGAGAGCATCCAGTCAAGGGCTGTGCGTAGTGTTTGCTTTTGGTTTGCTGTTTATTTCATACCTCCTGCTTTATTACAGGAGGCAGGACAGCGTGACAGAAGGGAAAAAATTGGGGGCACAGTTAAAAGAACCTGAAGCTCACCTTCCTTTAAACACATCTTATAGGGAAGGATTTTGTGTATTGTTTTCAGTTTTTCAAAACAAAAGGTTAAACTCTGGAGTACATTTTTCAAAGGTGGGCCTAAGCCCAAAGCCAGATTGGGACACTCTCAGCTGCCAGGCACCGAGGTGACTGTTTCTCACCATCAGACAGGTAAGCGCAGGGACAAGGTTGCAGAGGTGGACTGCAGGATCTCCATAACCAAGCCTGCTAAGGACCGCTCAGACAAACATCTGCCAGGAAGGGGCTGGCATCGGTAGCCTTGCTTTAGAGTTGGGAGCTGGACCAAATCACCTCTCCCTGTCTTTTCTGTGGTTCTGTGGTAGCGAGACTCCAGAGATCACACCTTTGCTTGCAATTAGGATATTCAATTAATATTGCTCCCCTAAATTCCCATGCCCACTTCTGCATTCCTCACTTCATCCCTAGCCTTAGAATGCCTGCTGTAATTAACTGTCTGCCATTGACATATTTTATGTTAGAAAAGGCAATCTTGGTAGTGCGAAAAGTGATTCCTGCCAACACTGAATTTTTATCAAAATTTAATGAAAGGTATTCTGTAAACAAATCTCCAGTTGCAGGTGCTGTCAGCAAGGATTTTTCCATGTGAGATGAGAAGGCTTCAGGGAGCCTCCTGGACAATGTGAAGGTTAGTGCTTGGGTGCTGCCCAGCCCTTGGCAGCCTCAGCATCCTGGAGGTGGCACATTCCGGCTTCACGCCTGCCTTTTCCCCGTCAGAGACGAGAACAATGTTTGAGCAGAAAATGGTACCAGAAGTCAATGCTCAGTACTGACACCAACACACTCACATCCAGGGAATATTTGAATCATGCTAACTTAGGCAGAGGCTCAGCCCAGAGGTCAGGTAAGATGACGTGTCTTAAATACCCTTTTCTCATCTGGGTTTGCAGACGCTCCCATGCAGCTTCAGGTCAGTATGATTTATCTTATCCTTGCTGGGTTGCCCCGCAGGCTGCTCAGCATCTGTACACACTCTTGTACCCAAACACTGTCCCACCAAGAGGTCCCTGCTCAGTTCCAGCGCTGGAAAGTCTCAGGAGATCCCCTGGGCCCGGTGCACGGCTGTCCCTGTGCCACCTGCCTGGAGAGCACTGCCTTTCTATGGTCAAGGTTTTTCAAGCCTGAGCTCCACGCCTGAATGCATGGTGTGGTGTTGGAAGGACTCCATTGTCCCCACTTCTGGGAAGCCACCTTACTAACACCATACTCCTCGTGGCTGAAATCCATTTTTTCCTACCTTTCCTGTGGCTTCTTTACTATCCCCATCTACTTCTTGCCTAGCTTTCATGTTTCACCTCATCTTCCCCAGGAAACAACCCGAGGAAAAAGAGCAGGACTTCTGTGCCTTTTGGTGTGTTTTAGCTGGACTATTCATCGCGACTGAACAAAATTTGGCCTTTTTGGAGAAGAATGATTTTTCATCTGTGACAATCTTTTTAATACATTGCAATTCTGTTTCTCAATATGATTCTAAAGCCATTTAGGATGGCTTTGCTGGCTATTTTTCAGAAAAAAAGCTGTTCAGGTGTTGAGACGAGGAGCTGTATTTTCCGATCTGGTATTTTTCAGTCCTCATCACAAGCTGTGATTTTTCTAACTCAAAATTCTAAAGAATTTTAACTATTTGAACAATTTTAATATATTCCATGGACAACTGGCATAATGACATGAAATCAGTATAAAAACCAAAATCAACAGAAATTGGACCAGCTCCTAGTTTTGTGACATATCTCTGAGCCACACCCAGTTGTCAGATGCCTAAAGTCTGGTTCCTAAACAGATGCTTTTCCACCTTTTCAGAATAAATAAATGAAATGAGCTCTGTACCTTCTATATTATTCACATTTTACTAGTCAGATTTATAGATCTTAAAGTTTAAATTGCTTAGATGAAATTACTCAGATTAAATTACTGCTCAGTAAAACTTTGGGATAGCGACAGTTTCTTTGTTCAGGGTTTATGCAGCATAATAAGGTCCTGCCCCATATCCTGGGGACTTTGAAGCCCAGAGCTATCGCTAGCAAATGTTAGTGTTGTGAATCTGCTTCTCCACCCCCCGGGTAAGCTACTTCTCTGACTTTCACAGTCTTGTTTTTTTTCCTGACTTATCGCAGATAAGCTGTGAGCACCCTGCTGTGTCGTGACCTTGATGGTAGAAGAGGTACCAATGCACATCTTGTTTGTAGGAAGGGCAGCAACATCTGGGCAGTTGCCAGTGATTTCTTTTATACTTGTCTGCCTGCCTTCTCGTCACTGATTTCCAAAGAAGCCATCACCTGGTGCCGAGCACAACCCTCACCCTGCTTCAGCCTGACCACTTCAAAAAAATGTCTTCCCATGGGGAAGAAGATTCCTGTGAGGATTTCTCTGGAGTGGGAATCAGGACGGCCCTTCAACCAGACCCTCATGCCTGCATTTTAGGCTGCCACAGAGTGCTGAAGACTTCAAAGCATGCTCAACCGTTTTCCTGTACTCCCTGCCATGTCTTCTTTTTGACCTTTTGCCTGAGAGGTAGGTCCACTAGTAAGGTGAAGATGATTCAGCTCATTTGGTCTCTTCAGACTCCCACAAAGGGGACGAGTAACAATTCAGCAGCAGCTTTACTGATCTGCATAGAAAATTCAGGCTCCTTTTTTGCTGACCCTACTGGCTTGCCACATACAGCTGTAAAACTTTATACTTGTAATCCAGAAAGGCAGCTGGAATTTTCAGCCATAGGCTGTCAAATGTCATGTTCATACCACACTGGATTAAATTATAATAGAAGAATAATTCTTTTAATAAGATACTTAAGTCATATTGAAATAGAAGCTTTTGTGAAACAAATGCATAGGAATTTTACAGCATCAGAGCAAAAACAGGCACTGAATTTTGGAGCTACGTTTTTTTTAGAAAACATGGTTATTGGTAATTCAGCAGATCTGTCCTAGTGGTGTTACACACATGCTCATGACCTCAGCTCCTAGTGAAAGACCACCAGGCCATTCATCTGGAAACTCAGCGTGCTGAAAATCTGACACTTCATTATGCCCTTACTGTGGGCCATCGCTTACCTTTCTCTCTTCTGCATAGCTGCCCAGCCTATGTGAAAAGTAAAATTATTATATGAACATGGACTGAAACGGGCTATTTAGATCACTGATCCCAGCCCCCTGTTACTGCATTTGACCATTCAATAAATGTTCAGCCACAAAGGAGCCACGAAATCTTGCCAGCTCCCTGTGACAACATGCAGATCTATAGCAAAAGGCCCAAACGCAATGGTATACATTGCAGATACAGCTGGAGGGATCGAGGGTTTCAATGCTGATTTCAGTTTTCATTAGCAGTTATGCCATTAGTTAATTATCAGATGATTCTAACAATTATAACACACTGTCCTTCAGAGAAAGGTTCATAACACTCGATCATCCCAATGGATCTGATTTTGAGGAATACTCCTTTGCCACCCCAGATATGGCAGGTGGTATGTGTAACCTTCTGGGTATATCTCAAAGGCCCTCAAGAGATCTGTATTTCAATAGAAGCACTGTCCTATGTAGCCTGTCCTATCTGTAGTTGAGACCTATCTGTGGAGCTTCAGATGGGCGCCAAAAAAATCACAGAAGTCAAGTTTGTGGGAAGAAAGGAAATAAAAGGTCTCTATAAAGGCCAAGAAAAATCTGAGGCATGAGATTATATAGCTGTGGTGCAAATGAACACAATGAACAAATGCCTTGTTCTTTGGGGGACAAAGGACAAAAGGACTCATCAAGAGTTTGAACTTCTGATACCAGCATCTCCTCCTTAGCCTACCATGCAGTCCCATTCAAAAAGCTGTAAGACTTTTACAGCTGATGAGTATCATTGCCTCTCCTGGCTGGTCAGGAGTTCAGCTCGTCTCTGCTCATCAGTTTGAAAATATACTCCATAGCCTATGAGTCTGTTTTGCATTTTATTTGTTATAATCTTAAGCAGAAGTAAGTCTTTGTCTTTTTGACACATTATACAGGACAGACACTGTATAACTTTCATGTCTTTAGCAGAATTTTCCTTCCTTCTTTTTTTTTTTTCAGAACATGTTATGTTCCCAAGTGAGAGTGAATACCTGGATGGTTATATTACATGGAAATAGACTGTCACCTGTTTTATTTAGTGATCTGCTTCTATAAATGTAGACATATTCACACTGGAGGACCTCAAAGGCAGCGTAGCTGGTAAGAGGTAGCCAGTGCCCATAAGGATGCACGTTAAACGATCTCCAGTGTTATTGTTCACACACACAATGAACACAGTCGGATGCGATGCTCAGGAGTGCGTCTCTCCCCATCTTTGAATCAGAACAAGATGTTTGCTGACCTTGGCACGAGTGACCTTTGGTCCCTAATCAGAAGAGTATCTTCCCTGCACACACATACAAGTTGAGAAATAATCACATTCATTGGCCAGAAGCATAATAGTTTTAATTCAAATGTTTTATTTTGATTGCAAGTAAGAGCTATGTGTATGTAGGTAGATACAAATATTTCCTCTGTTTGGATGTCCATAATACAGTTTATTAGAAAAAAACTTAGAAAAAAAGTTAGAATTTTAATAAGCTTTAGCCCAATTTAATTAGCTTGGATTTCATAACATGCTGTGTCTTTAGAAATGCTGTAACAATCTATAGAGGAATATTTTTGCAATATTTTTTCATAATGCTGTGTATAAGACAAAACTAAATTTGAGCAGTTTCCTCAGTGACTGTTAATAAAGGATGTAAGGGCCCAGTGTTTACATAATAACTTACAGCTGTTAAGAAGCTATTTTAGTCAGTGCATACACCAAGTTTACAGTTACTGTCTCCAAATACCTGTGGTCTAGCCACTTACTTCAGTCTGCTGATTATTTAGCCGAAATAATCTACCCATAGCTCCTCCTTTGGCTCCCTCTGCCCCAGCAAGAATCAAATGAGGAACTATTTAAAGAAATCCAAACCCAGCTTCTGGACACCTCCATAACCCCCAGCCCGAGCCTCCCCATCGCTTTGCCCTGCAGGTTTGGGCTGACTGGGGCAAGGGTGGCTGTCACAGCCTGTTCAGCCCCACTGGTGCCTGGGGATAGGGGAGATGCCACCAGCGAAGCCACTTTTGATGGGTGGGGAGAGGTGAGTCCCCAGTACTTGGCTGGGTGATCCCACTTTGAGCCCAGTGTCTAACGTGTGGAGCTCATCCACCCAGCACGGGTGGGAGGAGAGGGAGTAACAGAGGGAGGTAACAGATTTTTTTTTAAATATATATATAGTTTATTAATTTCTTTGTGGGCTTCACACATTTGTTATTTCCTCCCCCTTTTTTTTTTCTC
>NW_009596881.1:0-8367 GCF_000690535.1 Cariama cristata
GGTCCCGCTGCCGGGAGCCGGACCCGGGGCTCGCCCAGCGCAGCCCGCAGCTCCTTGGCATTGCCCGCGCACGGGATCCAAACCCCTGCCGTTCCAGGGGCAGATGGAGCTGTGGGAGGAGGAGGGGGCTGGAAAGAGAAGTTAATGTCCGTACAAGTAGAGCTATTTAGGAAGTTGGCGTTGAGTGGTCGCGTGGTGGGGTGAGGCAGGTACCTGAAGCTACCTGTGGGCATAATGTCTAGACTGTGTCATGAAATCTGCAGGTTTGATCGTTACTGTAGACTCATACTCTGACTAAATACCTTTTCCCTGTTGATTTCAGGGAACCTGGAATGGTTAGATAAGAACAAAACCAGTTTTCTGATCATGTGGAGGAGACCAGAAGAATGGGGAAAGCTCATCTATCAGTGGGTGAGAATGTAGAAGCTGTCTCACCCCACAGACCAGGCTTTCTGTGTTTGGGAGGACAGGTGCTGCAACTTGTGGAAAAGACCGCTGCAATATTTTTCTCTTGCTTCCTCACTGCTTTTACTGTTCTTCAATTTCTCTCTGTTGCAGGGAAGCATAGAGATGTTAACAGCTTTTTACTTGCTGTAAGATGCAGTTTGAGCAGTGGATGCAGTCGTCCCCTCCCACTGCAGCTGGCTGTCCCATAGTGAGCACAGAGCGGTGTTGCTGCATTGCCTTCACATGGCACCTTATTGCAAAACACACGGGCATAAAGAGCAGAGGGGCAGGGAAAGGAACCATCTTAGTTTCCTTAGGCATCATTTCTTGACTCTCTAGTGCCCTAGAGTGTTTCCAGGGTATTTTTGCTCATTGAGTGCTGTCCACGTTCCATTTTGCTTGCACTGAGATGTACAAGAGATTGTGCCAAGGATGTTAAATCACGCGGATGAGATTTACTATATTGCTTTTATGTTTCCAGGTGTCAAAGAACGGCCTGACCAACTCTGTATTCACGTTGTATGAATTAGCCAGTGGAGATGATACAGAGAATGAAGGTAATGTCACATGTTACATTCTGGAACAAGTTTTCAGAGCACGCTTTATTTGACTGCGTAAACAGTTGATTGACAGATTATAGTTTTGTAGATTAAATATTTTAAAATTGCCTGTGCAAGCTCACAGTGATCACCACTGGCAAATGCAGCTCTAAAGTTTTTTTTACCACTTTGCATGAACATCTCCCTTTGTTATCACTGTTTGGATTTTAAACCTCCCCCTGCCCTACAGGCCTCCCTAGTGCCCAGCTCTTTATCTGGCGTGAGGTGCAGGGTGTTTTGTTTTTATGCCTTGCTTCTGCACTGCCTTTGATAGTGCTGTGACTCATTCCCTTCTGTCTGTTGATCTTCGGGCTTTGTTTCTGATGCAGCAATGTAGTGATGAGTCTGTCACTGTAGCCGTGACTCTGGATTTGCCATAGTGTTATGGCACTGGAGTCTGAAAGGTGCTCTTTAGAGCCCTCCACTTCACTGCCACTGCTGCCTGGACTTTGTAAGCCTGTTTGTTTTCTGATGTGATTTCCCCCCCCGCCCCCCTTGTTGGGTAACTCTGTCCTTCCCTAGAGTTCCATGGCTTGGATGAGACTATGCTGCTCCGTGCCCTGCAAGTGTTGCAGCAAGAGCACAAGGCTGAAATTATCACACTGGATGATGGTCGAGGTGTCAAGTTCTTCTGATAGCAGCGCCCTCCCCTCCAATCTTCCCTGGCTGCTGAAGTGGTTCTCACTCTGAAGGTTTGCTCTTCTGGCCTGGTTTCAAGCCGTGACTGCAAGCAGCTGCATACTTGGGTTTTCTTGGGGCAAGGAGAATCTGTGAAGTCTTCCAAAGACATGACGACTTAGAAATATTCAGAGATCCTCTGTCTTTTCTCCCTGTTGATTCTGTTTGAGAGGCTAAAGCTGCTCCAGGCAGTTCTGAGAGGGACCACCCAGAAGTGAAATAATGGGACTGCTCCTGTTGCTGATCCCTGTTCCTGTGAAAGCCACAGATCAGTCTCTTCAGCTGGCTGGTTGAGCTTGGCCTCGAAGGGCACCTCCTTCCCTCCTGCCAGCCTTGTGCTCGGGCTCTGTGGTCCCTGCTGCATTGCCACACGGGGTGAAAGCAAGCACAAGGAACTCGCTCTTGCTGCTGCGCTGTAGAAGACCTCAATGGCAGAATGATACGTGCTTGCTGCAAAGCAAACCGTGCGCAGGGTGGGGATGGATGCCAAGGAATACATTCGAAGTAATTAAAATTAAATGTATTTATAGAGCAGCCTGGGTGTTTTTGTCTATCTTTACTTTTCCATCAGAAACAAAACAGAGCAGTGTACCAGATTCCTGCCCTTCAGCTGCATTTCCTTACTGCACTAGATGAACACAACAGCAGTGTGCTGGGGAGAGGGTGGGCCTGCTGAGCCACCCCACCTGAGTGGGAAGCAGGCAGCACAAGTGCTTTTTTCCACACACCAGAGCTATGGACTGTGTGGGCCCTTGCTGCCTGTCTTCAGGGCAACATTTACTTTCATTTTCCATGTGCAGTCCCCTGAAAGCTAACGGGTTTGTTGCAGAGATAGTAGGGTAAGCTCTGTACAACAGTGGCTGGTAGAGAGGTATGACTAAGTTTTTAGACCTCAGTGCCGATAGCAAAGTACCTGGCTTGTCAGAAACCACAACCCAGGTACAGTCTTTGACCCAGTAAATCCTTAATCACTGACCAGAGGAAGCTGGACAGCCGTACCGGCAGAGGATCATGCTCACCTTTCCCGTTCTCTGCCCAAGCATTCAGTGTTTGTTACAGGCAGAGGTGGGGTGCTGCGCTGGAGTGACCTTTGTCCAGACCCAGTGTGGTTGTTCTTGGGATCCGGTGGAGCAGACGGCGCCTGCTTCCCCGCATGCTTTAACCGTCTGTCCCCAGCCGGTGCTGAACAGTTTGTCCTTTCTGCCCTACCCTTGAGGGATGACTTGGCCCTGGTTCAGCTGCAGTGCTGCTGGTGGCCATTGTCGATGGTAGGTAATTTTCAGTGTAGACAAGATGCTGGAGTCCAGGCTGAGTTTGCAGGGCTGTGCAAGGTTAAAATTTCCTTTTTGTAGTGGGATCCCGTTGACCTGAACTCAGTGGGATGTGCTGGCTTGAGCGGGGCACGTCGCTCGAGCTGCGCCTGCAGGCTGGTGCCCAGGATCTCTCTCTGTGCCGGTGACAGCTGCGGAGGAATTCCTGTGTGCCAGCACTTCTCTGCTGGAGAAAGACACCGGCAGCACTCTTGACAAGTCACTAACAGGCTGGGCTACCATCTGGAGACCATCGTCCCTATGAGCACTGAGATGACTTATGTGAGCAAATGGGACAGCACAGCGGTGGTGAGCACGGCTGCCCCCCTCTCACTGGTGCTGCAGCAGCCTGGGGTCAGCCAGGATGGTTTCACGTGCCCTGCTTTTAGGTGCCTGTTCTGACAGCCTGGGCTGAGTACCCCCGAGCTGTGAGGTTTGGGGGCAAAGGATGGACGTGGCAGCCCTCGGGGATGGACACGTCGGGGACACAAAGAGCTGTCTTGGTGCTGCCATGCACTGTCTCCCTGGGGAATGTCTGAGGCAGCTGAGCAAGTCCAGGTCCCCGCAGGTGCCGCCAGCCACGTTTGCAAAAGTAAAGGCCGTGCCATGCCATGTGCCAGGAGCCCTGCAGCATGTCCTGGCAGAGGCAGCGCGTGTGTCCCTGCAACTGGCACAGGCTCTGCTCAAACCAGGGCTCACCGGTTGGACAGGGGTCCTCCAGCCAGGAAAGTCTCTGTGTAGGAATCGTCCGCTACCAGTGTCTGCCCTGGGCTTGTTTTGGTGTCCAAGATCTGTCTCTTCCTCCCTCTTCGTGCCACCCACATTGAATATTTCCCTCCCTCTCTGCTTGCTGTGCCCTCCCTTCTTGCTGCTTTCGTACCCCTGCAGCAAGCCGTGTTTCTATGCTGGCTGTTCTGTGCCTGATGGCATCTGTGTTTGATCCCAAATAACGAGCCTTTAGCAGCCAGGCCTGGGATGTTTGTATTTCTTGCTCTCCATATGCGTGATGCTGACCTCGCAGCATTGTGTTCTGAGTTGCATGTGCTGTATGTAACCTGGCTGTCCTTGGGTGAGCCTGTGCTCTTAATTAAATTTGCTCCCTTCTTAGGAAATGGCTGATGTGACATTAGATAAGCCTGAAACCAGCCTTTTTCTTTCCAAGGCACTCCTGGCAGCGATTCACTTGTCTCTTTCAGCTTCTTTCTTAGTTGCTTAGGTAGTGAGAGGAGGAGGAAGAGTATGTTTCCCCCTCCAGAATGGACATGGTGTAAAATTCCTTCTTCCACACTCTCTCAGCTGGTTATGGAAGGTCGCATCCAGCCGTGCCTGTGAGGTCCTTGTGAGACCAACTCCCTGTGCCAGGCACTACGGCAGTGCCGCAGCAGCAGCGAGGTGCTCACAGACACTGCTGTCTGCTGGTGGTTGCCCAGGGCAGGGGGACAGGTCCTGGGGCTGGAAGAGCCACTGCTGGCTGGTGCTGCTGCCCTGGAGGGAGCAGATGCTCCCTGGCTGTTCCCTCTGTGGGGGACGGTGGTGATTTGTAGCTTGTGGTGATGTAAGCTCCTGCCGGCAGGTAAAGGAGAACCTTTCAATTGTCCTCTGAAACTGGGTTCCTTATCTTTATTCAGCGCTTCATAGCATTTGATGATGTAATCATGGGACTGGGACACCAGAGCCAGCCCAGAGATGCTGTGAGGCTGCTCTGGTGTGGAAGCCCTCGGGTGCTGGGTAGAGATGGAGGACATGTAATTAGATAGACTGCTCAGAGGGAGAGAGCGTGGCAGCCTCCAACCAGACGTTCCCATGAACTGGAGCAGTCACTCCTCTTCCCGGTGCTTCAGACACAGCGTGAGAGCTGCGGGCGCTCCTGGAGCAAAGCGAAGGGCAGGGGAAGCCCGTGTTCATGTAGGGTTATGGCTGAAACCCACCCGGGCGGACCTGCTGCTTCTCTGCCTCTGCTGTGCTGCCCAGCGCTGCCTGCGGCAGGGGACTGCGCACCCCATCACTGCAGCGGGGCCAGTCCCTTCTCACGGGGGTTTGGTGTTAGAGGAGAGTTTAAAAACCAAACCCGGACCTCTCTGCACTCCCAGGTGCACCATCGCGGGCACGGTTCAGGCTCTGGCACCCAGAGGTGCTTTCAAGCTGGGCCATGCAGCCCCATGGAGGGGCTCGCTGGAGAAGGTGGCATTTTCAGGGGGGATGGGGGGGCTGGTGCAGCCCCCTGCCTCCGGCCCATGGCTGCTCTGAGGCCGTTGCCATGTCTGGCCACGGTGATTAGGGCTTGCTGGCCAGGGCGAGGCAGAGCTGGGGGGGCTGGCGCTGAGATAAGGCACTATCAGGCTGCGCACACTTGGATCCCGCCAGTCAGGGAAGGAAAAATGCCACGAGGGTTTTTATTTAATGCTGCTAGCTAGAAGCAAGAGTTGTTTCAGTTTGATAAATTTATATGTTGGGATAAACTTGCAGGCAGGTTACATCTGTAACTCTGGGCTAAGGAAATCCTCAGAAGTTATCTGCCTGGGGTTAAAGCCACAACTGAGGTTTGGGTGACATCTCCTCCTCCCCGAACTCACACGTGTTAGGGGAAGGAGGGACAGGAGGAGGCTGGGAGCTCCCGCAGCGGGCACCGGGTGCTGAAACCAACCACGAAACAAGCCCTGGGTTGCTGCGCAGCCCTCCTCTACTCTGACCCTTGCTGGGACGGGCACCCTGTGCCTCCCAGCCCGAGCTGTGCATCCCCCATCCGTGGAGGATGCCTGCATTCGGATCTGTCCTGACCCCTCTGTGATCCTGCCCCGAGCTCTGGGATCAGAATGGACAATTCCTGGCAGGGCTTGCTGGAGGAAGGAGCTGAGCAGGGCTTTGATTCATGATCTAATCCTGAGGAGAGCGATTGCACAGTCCCTTTTTCTCTTCCTGGCAGCCAAATGCAAATGAGAAATAGGTTACATTGCCTGATTGCAGCGGTACCTCAAAGCGGAGGGCTGGCGCTGGCACCCGCAGCCCAGAAATGTCGCCCTGATAACGGCTGGGGAGCTGCGGGCACCATCGCAGCGCTGCAACGGGCAGCTGATGTGGAGCAGGAACCTTCTGATTTCGGGCCAAGCTGGCTCCAGCTTGGTGTCCCAGGCCAGCTCAGGAGGAGACCTGCACCCCTGCCTGAGCTGCCTCGCCCCTGCCAGCTCACAGTGTAGGACGGCATTTGGGGGGCCATCCACCCGCTGGTGTGGGAGGGCAGCAGTGGGATCAAACTTCACCCCTAATTTCTTCTCCCTTCCACAGAGGCCTCACAGGGACCAGGACACTCCTCTGCTCCTCCGGGATCTTTTGAGGGATCTCATTTCATGATGAAAACACTTGATAAGGGGACACGAGCCTACCAGAGACGAAGCCGAGATCCCTGCCTGGCTCTGCGTCTCTCACTGAAGAGCTGGGGCTCCCTGCCAGCCTGGGCCATGTCCCTGTGCCTGGGCAGTGTGGGGCGTCTGGCAGGGACCCCTGGGTTGGGGTGGCCACCAAGCCAGCCCAAATTTGGCTTGGCTGGGTCGAGGAGCCATGCCACCACTCAGAGCTGCACGGGTTCGTTCTCCCTGTCCAGCTCGGGGCTGGCCACCCCTGGGCCCCCACCGCAGACGTGCCAGGTCTGTCCTGCGGCCACCCTGCTCCATGCTGTGGGGAGGGAGCAAGGAGCTGGGACTGGTTTTCTCTCTTTGGGCTCCCCAGGCTGGGGATAGCAGAGCTGGACGTGCCTGGAGCACACGCCTGTCCCGGGGCAGTGGGGGTTCCCACCCCACCCAGCGCCCTTTTTGTCCTGTTTAATTTAGGAAGCCATCAGCACGTGCTGGCCTCCTGGGACCGATCCTCCGGCAGGCCCCACTGCTGCCTGAGCTGCCAGATTTGCCTCTACTCCGGCAGCTGCAGAACAAAATGCAGTGCTGCTCGTCCTGTGGATCAGGCTGTGGATTTTCAGCCACAAAGGACTGAAATCTCTACCTCTGCTGGAAGCTGTAGTCAGGATAGGATAAAAATAAAAGCAATGACTTTTTAAGCAGGGAGGTTTTTAAACCTGACATATGTTACGTGAGTAACAGATGCAGCCTCGTGTCCCGAGATGGGCTCCGGAGAAGAGGCAGAGCCTGAAGGGGCCTGAAGGATGGCTCTCTGCATGCCTCCTACTGCCCTCCCGGGCTGGGACGGCAATCGCCCGGCTCCTGCGCAGCTCCTTACTTTGTGCAGCCTGCGAGGTGCCCAAGGAGAGAGCTCAACAGGAGCAGGAAAGCCCGCGAGATGCAGCGGCAGTGGCAGCTGTGAGGGGAGCAGGGGTGCACCGCTTTCCGGCGATGGATCTGGCAAGAAGCGGGCAGGTTCTGGGCAGGTCTGGGTCAGGGTTCATCCAAACAAAGCGTGTTGTTTGGCAGCACTGAGTCAAACCACGTCGCATCTTTACAACACGAGAGTCTCCCATGCCAGGGCCAGCGCAAGCAACGCACCCATCGGCTCATCTGTCACGGCCTTTTTATCCCTGGCAGCCGTGGATGCCCAGTGCTCTGGCCGAGGGGTGGTCTCTCCCGCAGGCAGCAGGCAGAGCCCTGCGAGGGGGCCGGTGCTGAAAACGCATCTTTCAGCTGGTGGTGGTCGTTCCCCTGGGACCTCACGCATGCTCCAGGGAGCACAGGGGTGGGTGAGGATCTGCTCACGGCTCTCTGCTCAGCGGCCCCCGTTGCAGGCGAGCGGCACAGTCCAGGCCCTTGCTCCTCCGGTGGGCTGGAGAGCAGGGCTCCGTGGAGGGAGCAGAGCCTGCCTGCGCGGGAGATCAGCACCGTGACGCTCAGCCTAGCCAGGGCTTCTGTAGGAACAACATTTCATTAAATGCTTCTCCCTCCTGCCGGATGGGGATTTGTGGGGCTGCAGCTGTGCGGGACGTGGCCTGCGGCTGTACTGTGGATCCAGCAGGGCCGGTGTCACGCTGCCTGCGCCAAGTTAAGTGTTTGAGGAGGACGTGGCTGTGCTCTCCTGTCGATCCTGTCTCCTTCATGTTTCCGGCATCGCTGAGTTGAAACAATCTGACCTTAGGGAGAAGAAATTAGCGCCAGCCTCAATTGCTTTGTGTTTTGTGTAAACAGCCTCACCGAGTAGAACAACCTCCTCGTTTAACCTGGAGGGACAACAAGCTCTTGTCTGGGCTTTTGGTTCGCCCAGGGCTGACAGACACGTTCGTATCTTCCTATTTGCATAACCCTAATTTCAGGATTTCAGACCGCAGTGAACCCAGAGAGGAGCTGCTGTCTGGGACGGCGGCTGATCCCGCAGCCCGGGGAACGGGACGGGGCTTC
>NW_009596882.1:0-1569 GCF_000690535.1 Cariama cristata
TGTATCTAGCTTTGGAATACAAACCTTGTCTGTTTTCAGAGGAACTGTGATTGTAGACTACTTGGGAAAAATCTCCCCTCCTTTTTTGTTTATATAGAAAACAACTAAACAAAACCAACCAAATACCCAAATTCACAAATTCAGTGTTGTAATAATTAATTCTAATTCACCAAGGATCAAATCCAGAAAAGAATAATTTTTCTCCTTCTTCCAAGTGGGGGGAAAGGAGGAGAGAAAGAAGTATTTTTCTTATATAAAAGGCGAAGAGGGACAGTTGAAGTGCCTTGTTCATGGCAGATTACATAACCATCTTAGAGTAGTATCGCATGTCCAAAGGTTCTCCTCCGCACCTAGCAGCTCTGTGTGACAGAGTGGGGTCAGTAGTGAATCCTGCTGCTGTTCCCAGGGATCTGATGACTATTGTCAGCCTCTTTACCAGCCTGCTTGTGTTTGTTCCCAAGGAAAGCTGTGATGGATATGTTATTTCTTTTTTTTTTTAAAGAAACAATACTCTTTGCAGAGAAATGTGACACATATTTACTTCCCTACCCTCAGGCTTGATCCTACTTGATCTCAATAAAATGTCTCTAGGCTTGACCACCGTAAAAAGAAGAATGTCACCGTTATTGTCACTCTCCTCTAGGGAGAGTTTGTCTGCCTCATTCAGCACTTTGTCTGCAAGAGGTTTTGGCTTAGTGGCATCCCACCCTAGCAATAGGAGTGCTAGCTAGGTAGCTGAATTATTCTAGTTCCCTGGAACTGGACATTTTTGTTTGTATGTTATGCGTTCATTTGTTTTCGGAAGTTCTGGTGAGCTCCAGCTGTAGGTGAAACAGCATGTCTACTGAAGAACCACTGGATTTCCATATTATTTAGCCTCAGCTTAATGGATCTTAGTATTTCCTGGGTTTTTACTTGGCTGGCCACTTCTCCTTTCTCACAGAAGTGCAATATGTAGGCCTCAGTAGAGCATACAAGTTTAATGATTTCTTCCTGATGCATTTTTTTGCACAGGTCCCCAAAGACTGTGATCTACCACTGAATAACTAGTTGTGCTATGCCTGTCAAACAGCTCTGGAGTAATTGTTTATGGCTAGATAACTAGCTGTACAGCAGGTTAATTAAGATTAATAACACTGGACTCCATCTTATCTTGTACGTTGTACGTTCAAGTTCAGCTGGGTGGCAACAAAAGTGATTTACCAGGTGGACTGGTCTAAAGAGAGCAGACAAAAACAAGTAGAAAGAGGAAAAAGACTGGTAGAGAGGAAATTAGATACGGAGGTACTCAAGAGAAAAAATGTTTAAAAGTGACCAATATATAAAGTCTGTAAAATGTTAGTAATTTGGATTAGTCTTAGTTGTAAAGATGAGGAACAGTAAGTTTGTGTTTCCACCTAAGGCAGAACTGTTCTGAATTTTGAGGGAACAACAGCCCGTCTTCTTCAAGGTTGGCTGCTTTTGAGGTAAAACCCTAGGCACCTCAGACACAGAGCAATTGGATGCAGGTTGGATGTAGGCTTTGAAAAACTGTGAATCGGAAACAAATGGGAATTAAAATATCCAGGC
>NW_009596883.1:0-353 GCF_000690535.1 Cariama cristata
AGATTTTTAAACTATTTTTCTGTGTTGTATAAGCCTGTGAAAGGGAAGATACAATCCTGGCTCAGCGCAGGCAGGACAGAGCAAACCCCTGCCCCAGCCCTGCGTGTCTCTGCGGGATGCCGACCTCTCCAACACGTGCAAGCACCTGAGAAACAGAGGACTTTGGTGGCTGCCCACCGCCCAGCCTCCGCGGCCGAGCCACCTCCCCGGCCACATCTGCCACCGACAAGGTTCATCCAGCACCAGCCCCAGACAGAAGCAGTTTAACGTGTTTGTGGTTCCTGAAAGACAAACCCAAGCCAAACAAAATAAAAAAATCCCGGGAGGAGTCTTTAGGCTGCTCCTTCTCCAGG
>NW_009596883.1:391-1173 GCF_000690535.1 Cariama cristata
TGACTGAACTTGCAGCCGGCTGAATTCGGTGTATCCGGGCACGGCGGAGGGTCGGGGACGTGCCGAGAATCTCTTCCAGTCAGCAAAAAGCACCAACAAAAGTGCCAGCTGACACCAGGTCCCTTTTACCAGATTGCCGGAGCTGTCACCACGCTCACGCCGGTGTTTTTGGAGCCTGCCTGGCATCACTGGGTGACTCGTGGGCCCCAGGAGACACGGGCGGCTCCAGGCATCCAGCCAGGCTGCAGACAGACCCAAGTCCCTTAATGGCAATTGTCCGTTCTCGAGGAGACCTCGCCCAGGACAGTCATTTGGTGAATTCTGCTTAAAAAATGCACTTGTAGTGGGGTGGTGGTGATCTCGTTGGGGTGCACCTCCAACGCCCCGCGTCCAGCAGAACACAGGAGGACATTTCGTGGTGCAGCCGGAGCACAACGCGGTGGAGCAGGTCCCAGCGTGGAAACAAATCCTAACCTGGGTGTTCACGCTCGCACGTCGTGGCCCCGGCGAAGGCCCCAGGGACTTTAACAGGAGGAGCGTTTTGATTTTGTTTTGGTTTTCTGCTTTTTGTGCCAGCGCACCACGGCGTGGCTCTATGTATTTATTTATTTGCAGAGATGCCAGCCTGCCGAACAGAACGGAGCGAGCTTGCAAGGGGAAACAGAGGAAAAAACCCAACCCCCTTTGATACTGCCTTCCCATGAGACCAGCTGGGGCTTTGTTTTAAAGGTGAGCTGCAGAGCATCAGTTTAAATGACAGCAGCCTGCAGACAATGATGGGT
>NW_009596884.1:0-864 GCF_000690535.1 Cariama cristata
CACGCCGAGCTCTCCCCGCCGCCGATCCCGGCTGTGCAGTGCGCGGTGAGCGCTTGTCCGCGGGGAAAGAGCTGCGATCCTCTGAGATCTTCTCCTTCGCCCGCCGGGCTGCCTCCTTCCCCCCAGCAGCTCCATCTCCCCCAGTTAAAACTCTGCTTCTGCCGCTCCGGGACAGATCAGTGCAGATGCCTGGGGGTGCGCGGGGTGCTCGGCTCTGCAGGTTCACTGCCCGGAGGAAACCCCTGCAGCACGCCGTGCCTCAGTTTCCCTACCTGCAAAACGGCAGGAGTGATGCTCTATTACCCTTGCAAAGCACTCGGAGAGCTTTTTCCTTGCAAAAATCTCCCAGTTATGGCTCATCTAACCCTCCCTTCCCTTACCAGGGAAAACTCCAGTATGTTTTATCCTCCCATATAAAGTTGGTTGGTTGAGACGCGAGCTCAGCTCTTCTCGCAGACCCCGCTCAGGGTGGTTGTTCCTTCACCACTCTGGTTTCAGCTGTTTCTTCTCCCCGCAGCCCTGTGACAGGTACTTGAAAAGAAGCTGAAAATAGTCCTATCAAACCTTTGCAGTTACTGGGACAAGCCAGACTTTAAGGAGACTGAATATGAGCGAGTTTAACAGGAAAACAAACAGAAATACTTTTGTCAGTGCACCAGAAAAAAAAAAAAAAGAAAGAAACTTGGGGAAAAAAATAGCCGCTCTGTGGAAAAAATCAACTCTTTCCTGAATAAAGCAGAAAAAAATGCTGCCGTATTGAGCTGTGACATATGGTTACACAAATAGAAACCACAGAGGGGAAAATCATGTTTTCTCTTTCATTATTTATCACTCTCTAACTGTCTCCAGCTGGGTGAGTAAACA
>NW_009596885.1:0-4818 GCF_000690535.1 Cariama cristata
TTGCAGAGAGACGGCCAAGCAAGCGACCGGCAGGGTCCTCCTCCTCCTCCCAGTCCCAAGAAGGAGGATGGGGATTCGGGAAAGAGCTGATCGTGACAGGGAGGCAGGCAGGAGCTCCCGCAGCTGGGGCTGGTTGCCAGCTGGAGCCCCTAAAGCCCTCGTACAACGACGCAGAGGGCAAAAACAGGGACCTCATTCCTCTTGTTTCTCGGAGCTCTCCCCTCCTGCCGAACACACGCATACTCCGGTTTTAAACAACCCGGGTATACCAAGCACCAGCCACCGTGGCCAGTGGCTCTCCCACTCCAGCGATCCCCAGAGACGAGTGAAGCACAGCTGGCTCCTTGCCGCTCCAACTGACAAAACGCTTAACCTCCCGAGGTTAAGCACGATACCCCTTTACCTGCAGAGGGGGGAGTCCTAGGGCTGAATTCAACACGTCTGCTTGCAGATCTTCAACCAAGGCAGCAACGAAGGAGGGGCCCTGCTGGGTCAGGTCCTGTGGTGTTTTGCAAGGCATAAAACCCCCAAAGGCTACAAAAGACAGGGACCTGACTCACCACACATGTGAGGAACATGTTGAATTGCAAACGCATCAGAGCTTCCCCCTTATGTGAACATCCACAGAACCAAAACAAAAAAGCCAAAACCATGAAAGCTGAGAGCAGCTCCTGCAAGTAAATGACCCAGGATAGTAAGTAAATAGACCTCAGCAGTACACTTACCGTTTGTACACCCTTCAACAGAAAGCTTTTCCCTTTTCGCTCCAAAAGCCATTGTTGTACCGCTATGAAGAAACACATGGCTGTTTGTAGAGGGTTACCAAATCCAAGCATTTCTTTCCTATAGCTCTTTTTATCACCTTTTGAAGGAGTCAGGAGCTGGTATTTGAGAGCAGCCCCCAGACCAAACAGGAACCAAAGAAAGGGCCGGAGCACGACCTGGCCCTGCCCCTCGCTGGGGCTGAGGACCCGCACCTGGGTGAGCAGCCCTTGCCTGGGCACAGGTGCAGCCATCATTACCAAAGCTGCTACACCAAAAAACACTAATGGGGTTTCTACCAGTAAAATTTTGCAAGTACAGTTGATGCGGTGCTTTTATTACACTAACCTGTTAGGCATTACTGCTAAGATCCTAGGGAGGCTGCTATATTAGACTGATGTTATTGCTCTTGCGGCTCCAGGTGAGGAGGTGCTGAGTGTGCCTGCCCTGGGAAATGTGCTCAGACCAGCGCAGCCTCTAGTGGAAACCTGATGATCATATCTAAAGCACTGCCCTGGTTGCATTCCGTGGGTGAGGCAGACACGGCTTCCCCCTGTCTGCATTAGAGGCATGAACGATACTCCTGCATCAGCATAACTTAACTAATGCAAAGATCTGCGTTTGCAAAACCCTAACTTGACTCACCATGTCCTTCCTTGGCCTGAAGCTGGGAGAGTGGTGGCTGAGGTTTCTCCATGATGCTCATGCACACAGACCTCCTCGGGTATGGCTGTTCATGCTGAAAGAGTAGGGGGGGAAAAACAAACATCAAGACAAAGAAATATTCTGCAATCTTCCTAGATCTAGCATAGCTCCTTGCATTCCTAGTGTTGAGCAGGAAGAAGCAGACCCCTCGCTCCTGAAAGTTTCATAACTGCTGCTAACGAATGAGTACCCATGCAAAGGGAATTGCCAGTCCCTCATCCCAGAGACCCCGTGGGAACTGCTTCCATTTTTCCAAAGCTGTTTTGCATCATTTTGCAGATACGGCACACCAATGCTTTAATGACCTTCTGTGTCAGCTGCAGGGCAATTTGTCGGATTACATGGGATAAGAAAATACACAAGTAGACACAGAACCTGGGTTAACTTACCTCCTGTTTAAAAACGAACACAGGTATCTAGCTCCCTAAAGGCAACATCTTCCTGCACAACAATAGGAAGCTACAAGACTAAGTGATGGGCTTATTTTTTTTTTTTAATGTTGAAGTAATTCTTGATCCTGCCTCCATTTTGTGATTAGCACTACTCACAACTTACTCAAATTTCACCCAAACAATCAAGAGACCTGCTGTGTCCAGAACTCCCAAAGAAGGCGAGACTGGGGTAAATTCAGCCATTCTGAAGACTCCTCTCCACAACCAAAAGCAACCAATTTGCAGACAGGGTGAATCATTAGAGCTTAAGGGGAAACAAGGGTCTCTTCAAACCCCTTAGCGTGAAGCAGGCGATGAAGCATCTCCAGGTAGCAGAGCAGCACTTCTCCATGCAGCATTATACCCCCTTAATCCCCAAATGTGATTCGCAGCCCAGGCTGCAAGGGGAGAGACGTGTGCCAGCATTCGGTCTGCCTCTGAAGCAACGTGAGCTACTCTTTCAGCGGACTTTTGCAGGTCCCTGCAAAGGGTATCAACAGACAGTCATAACCAAAGGGGTTACAACCAGCTGCCGTACTATTGTCCATCATCTGAGCTATCCAGTAAGCAACACGCTCCCAGCCAGCAGTGACCGTCAGGTGAGATGTGTTAGTTTAACCCTTTTCACTCAAAGAAGCCCAGTGAGGCGTTTCCAGCCTCAGCAAGGCAAAAGCATCAGCATTGAGTGCCGGTCTCAGCCCTGAGGTACTTCAGCAGCCACTTTATGTTACCTCTGCGTGTTTCACTGACTTCAAGAACAAAGTTTACAGGGTGAGAGCTGACATTTCTCAGTAGAACAACCTCTATTTTTTTAGTCAAAGCTAAGCTTATAGTAAGCAAGATAATACCTCCAAGGGTGTTTAAATGAAAATACAGTATCATGGAAAACCTCCTGCGCACACCTTAGTCCATTAAGCCAAAACAACGCTTTCATAGTAGTGTTGTCATATGCCACTATTATTTACTTGGCTTTTTTATCTTCACAATCTACCCTCCTCTCTTATTTGTGATCACAATTACATCATTGTGCTCCATTCATTTCATCTCAACCGCTTCCCCTGAGAACGTGCTGCTATCAAACATGGTTGTGACTGCGTTTCAGGGCTCATCAGAAGAAGAGGGAGAAGGGTATTTAGGCTTTGAAGAACTGTACCAAAAGCATGTGCCAAATGGCAAAATATTGACATGAGCCTTACCCTCTTCCCAGCACCTGCGCCCTGCTCAGGTGAACACCACTGATGGGATGCAGCCACACTCTCCTGCAGCACACACTGGCGGGGAAAACGAAAAGCAAGCTGCGGCAGAGCATGTAGAGCCGTTGCTCTTGCTGTGCCACCCAAGCAACCCAAATCTTGGCACGCTGGAAGACTTTTCTGATACATTGCCTAAACTGTAACTTCTAACTCAGAAACTTCAAAGCTTCTCTTAGGGCTGCTCTCGCCACTCCAGCGGTTACAGTTTAGCAGCCCTGCAGCTCCACAGGGCAATTTATCCTGCAAACCGGCATGATAACGCACTGTGGCAGATACTAATGCTTCAGAGGCAGCAACCCAAAAGCACAGACCTGCGTAGCTCGCTTACTGAAGAGCAACAATGCTGCACGCATCCACTCTTGTGTGTGTTTGCAGGGTCTGAACCTTAAAAGTTATCCTAAGGTTATGTGTTCCCAAAACAGAAATCACAGGCCCGTACACACCGTCTATTGCAGCCTCTGCCCGGGGTCTGTGAAGGTTGCACACGCTTCTGGGTTTGCAGCGGGCTGGGGGATATTCCAGCTGCGTAGATGGCAAGCAGCTAAAAATATTTATGGTCACCCAGGAGCCTGCAATAGAGATGATAGGACAAGGGGCAGTGGCTTTAAACTGGAAGAGGGAAGATTGAGATCAGGTATAAGGAAGAAATTCTTCCCGGTGAGGGCGGTGAGGCAGTGGCAGAGGTTGCCCAGAGAAGCTGTGGGTGCCCCATCCCTGGGAGTGTTCAAGGCCAGGCTGGATGGGGCTGTGAGCAACCTGGTCTGGTGGGAGGTGTCCCTGCCCAGGGCAGGGGGTTTGAACTGGATGCCCTTCAAGGTCCCTTCCAACCAAACCATTCTGTGATGATTTCTGGAATGTGACTTAGGGCCTGATCCAGACCTCTTTAAAGCCAGTGAGCCTATATCGAGGTCAGTCCCTCCATGCCTCTGTTCCCTGACTGTAGGACAGAAAGAGCAGAGCACCCTCCCTCCCACACTTTCCACCCACTATTCACTCCCACTCCCCAGACTTCTTGGGGCAGGGGCTGTCGTTTGGTGTATACAGGGCACGTTGCCCACTGGGGCGCTGATCTTGCCCATCCCTCTCAGCTGTAATGGACACGCTCGTGATAACAGCATTAGCAAGAGGGAACAGCATTAGATCCCGGCTCTGGCACAACGTGTGTCCGACGTACCTCAGCCACACAGTGAATACAGAGATGATATGAGAGATAATTTGACTTCAGTCACTCTTGGTATCCGTGTGTGGTTATCGTACATAGGTATGATCCCACACACGTCTAATAACATCTACCCTGAACCACATCACGTTCATCTATCTTTATTGCCCGTTTTGTTCCACCGCAGAATCACAGGGCGGTTCCGTTGGAAGGCACCTCTGGAGACAGTCTGGTCCAGCCCCTGCTCAGGCAGGGCCGCACAGAGCAGGACTGCATCCAGTGGAGCTTTGAATGTCCCTGAAGATGGAGACCACAACTCCTCCAGGCAACCTGCTCCAGTACCTGACCGCTCTCACCACAAAGGAGTTCCTCCTCGCACACAAATGGAATTTCTTGCGTTTCAGTTTCTGCCCATCGCCTCCCGTCCGTTCATTGACATAAGGACTGACACAGCGCTCTTTCCCCCCACCGCACGCCAGCAAATTACCCCCGCGCTGCCCAGAGCAGC
>NW_009596886.1:0-712 GCF_000690535.1 Cariama cristata
CAGACCCCCCCCATCTCCCCACCCTCCAGCAGCCCTCCGGCCCCACAGCCTGGCCCCCAGCCCAGCACCTCCACGCTGCAGGGGACTCACCCGGACCTGCAGCAGCCCCCGCTGCCCGAAGTCCCCGAGGCACCCAGAGAGGAGAGCGTCTTGCTGCCCGGGCAGTGCGAGGCCCCTGCCCTGCAGGCTTCTGCCCGCCAGTATTTCACCACCCTGCACACCTGGCTCTGCGATGTTATTTCGTGCTCGGTGTCCAGGTCCTCCCCGGAGCTCCTGCAGGAGTGGCTGAAGAAGGCAGAGCTGGTGGAAGAGCTTGAAGAGATGCCCAAATCCCCCCCCCAGCCCAAGAATGGCTCTCGGATCCCCGAAAAATGCCACCAAAGGCAAGGAGACCTGGCTGGCTTTCCAGGACGTGACCACTCTCCTCACCGACCTGCTCTCCCAGCTGGAGACCTTCATGTTCGCTCGCAAGTGTCCTTTCCCCCACGTAGTCCGGGCAGGGTCCGTCTTCATCCCCATCCACGTGGTGAAGGAGAAGCTCTTCCCCAAGCTACCCGGGGCCTCCGTTGACCAAGTGCTGCAGGAGCACAAGGTGGAGCTGCGTCCCACCACGCTCTCTGAGGAGAGGCACTTGCGGGACCTGGAGCTGAAGAGCTGCACCTCGCGTATGCTGAAGCTCCTGGCGCTCAAGCAGCTCCCCGACATCTACCTG
>NW_009596886.1:743-1103 GCF_000690535.1 Cariama cristata
AGCTCGGTAGGTAGCCCGGTATCTCCCGTGGAGGGCTGGTGATACCAGTGGGGTCCCTGGGAGTCTTCCAGGGAAGGTCCAGCTGCATCTGCATCCCAGATGCTGCTGTTTGGTGGGAGCATCCATCACTTGCAGGGTCCCTCCGCATCCTTGTCCTACCAAGGGTTCTGTGGAGCAGAATATTTAGCTTTTCTCCGTGGGCTGTGGAGGGAGAAAGCTTGCCCTGGGGGGTGGTGGTGAAGCTGGGAGGGTTGTCCCTGCCTGCCTGGGTGAGAAAAGTCGAGAAGGTGTTGGTCACCTCCAGGCCACCTCTCCCCCTCCAAGGGGAGCGGGGCCGGGTGGCTCAGGAACACACTGGGA
>NW_009596886.1:1118-1351 GCF_000690535.1 Cariama cristata
CCCCCAGCTGTCCCACCCCACTGGTGACAATTCCACCACCCCTCCCTCTCTGGACACCCTTTTGCTGCTGCTCGAGGCCATTGCCAACACCTTTTATTTCTTACAGGTTCCAGCTTGCAGGCCGGCCAGCACCCCTCCAAGTAGGTACCTCTTCTTGGGGATGTGTTTATATGTATTTATAGGGCTTATGCGTAGTTTTGTGAAGGTGCGTGCGTGTTTGTGCGTATGCCGCG
>NW_009596886.1:1395-2958 GCF_000690535.1 Cariama cristata
CTGGAGGGGTGATTTGTGGCTGGGGGGGCCTGGAATTATTTGGGATGGGGAGGTGAAAACCGTGCCATCCCTCACCACTCTTCCCTCTCCCAGGTAGCCCTGGCGTGGAGGCACTGAAAGCTGATGGCAAAGCGATAGCGGCAGATAGCACGAAGAAAAAGGAGGCACTAAGGAATATGTCAAGGGCTACCGCTACGTTGTCTGCCCTCGAGGATGGGAAGGGGAAGGTCCCTCTCGTCCCCAGAGCAGGGTCCCCTCCCGGCAGCGATGCGGATGCTGAGACAAAGCAGGCGATCACCAGCAGATCTGCAGGGAGATGCTCAGCTCCCACTCACGGGGTGGCTGCACCTGAGGATGGGGACAGGTCCTCCTGGGATCCTGGTACCTGGAGACCACCGGCACCACAGGGACCCTCCAAGGACGATGCTCAGGGTGGAGAACAGCAGCAGGGATGCACAGCCTGGAGATGCTCCAGGGCCATGAGCAGGGATGGCTGGTGCGGTACCTTGGCCCATGGGGATGGGCTTGAGCCCCTCAAGGCAGCTGAACTTGCATTTCTTTTAATGCGTCATCTTTTAGTGCATCTCCCACCTCCATCCACGGCCGGCCAGGCTGCAGGCAGTGAGCTGGGAGGGAACGGCTGGAGTTCGAGTGGAGCTGGAGGGCTGGAGCAGCGTTTGGACCTGCAAGAGGAGCGTGGAAATGGCCACACCACCATCCCCAGCCTTGGAGAGAGGCTGGCTACTGCAGGGATGATTTACCACGTCCTCTCCCCTCCCCTCTAACTGACCTCTCCTGCTTTATGCATGCTGTTCCCAATAAATGTACCTTCCTCCTGGTTTTTAATCTTTAAAGTGCTACAGAGACTTAAAACAGCGTGAAGGGTCAAGAGAATCACAACCTCTGTAGTTACAGGACTGGGTTTTTTTGTTGTTTTAAATGAAGACATTTTAAAAATGTTATGAATTTACCTTTATAAGGAGCTGCTGCCTTCAGGTTATATGTTGGTTTTTTTAAAAAAGAAAAAAAAGTAATATTTATACTTGTCTTTTTATTTAAACTCACATCTTCACCCGTTTACTGTGCTGGACCAAGGCAGCGGGAGCGAGGCTGTTCAGGCTGAGAGTTTCAGTCCCGATCGTAGCTGAAAAAGGCTGCAAGAAAGATTTAAAGACTATTAAAGAAAACCAAACCACTTTACAACACAGATCCCAGCTGTCCCAAAGGAGAACGTGGGAGATGCACGTTTAGGGACAACCTTGACGGAGACGTGGCGACCCCGGAGGGGCAGGAGAGCGGAGCGATGCTGCGAGACCTTGGAAGGAGAGATCTTTTCCATCCTATGGGCACTGAAAGGTGGATGGGCATCCCAGGAGGGACCCCAGCAGCCCAGGATGGACAGACTCCCCCTCACTCGCTCTGCAGCAGCAATCCACAGCAGAGGCCTTACAAACTCAACACTCAGGTGGTTTTTTCCAGCTGACGCAGGGCGTGGAGGAACAAAATGAGGATTATTATTATTTTTCATTTCACTACAGGAAATATTTATTTTAAACTAAGAAA
>NW_009596887.1:0-200 GCF_000690535.1 Cariama cristata
AGGGAGGGACCTCAAGATCCCCCCCCCACCCCAAAGAACACGGATCCAGAGATATTCCTGCCCCTGTTTGTACCATTAATCTCATGTCCTTGGGGCTGCCGCCGCCGTGGCCATCTCCGTGTCCTTGTCCCCACACCCTCAGGGCTCCGTGGGGCCGGCCCACGTCCCCGTGGTCGTCCCCACCTCAGTACCCACTCCCT
>NW_009596887.1:404-660 GCF_000690535.1 Cariama cristata
GATGGGGACTGAGAGGGTGGGGAGGGGATCAGAGGGACTGGGGGTGCCTCTAGGGGTAGCTAAAAAAAGAGAAATGGGATGAGGGAAGGGGGAGTGGAGATCCGGGGTGGCTGGGATGGGATTATTGTAGCCAGGAGGTGCTGGAGGTGGCTGGATGGTGGCCAGCGGTCCTGTCCCCGCCGCTGTGGTGGTCTCCATAGGGAAGAAGCTGTCTGGGGAGGAACGCCGGGCCACGCAAGCGGCGCTAGATGCCATA
>NW_009596888.1:0-35058 GCF_000690535.1 Cariama cristata
GGACTGCTGGAAGGCACAGTCCAAGCAGGCCAGTACTGAGGACAGGACATCACGGGGAGCAGCACAGCATCCCTTGCCCACTTTCCCAGGTCTCTGGAGAAGCCAAGCCCATAGGGAGAGGTCAGGGTAAATGAACTGTCTAAATCAGAGACTAGGTGGGCTGTCTATCCCAACTCTGGTCTGGATAATGAATGTTACCAGACTTTACCAGGCTGTGACAATACGATATCACATATGCTATCAAATACCATTCTTTGGAGTCCTTGACACCAGATCACTCCACTGCACAGGACACTATAGCCCCTCACTTTCTGGCTGCAGGTGTGGGACCTTGTGCAGCACCACTCCTACTAGGTCCAGGTCTGCTTCAGTCAATGATCAGAACCTGCTCTTCCACAGATGTGCACAAATCTATGCAAAATTGACTGCATTAAAATGGCTAATCCAGCTCCAGAATGAACTCGGATAACATTTAATGAGATGGATCATTGCCTAGTATGCATAGGCAATATACAGGTATTGTGTAGTATATCTTAGCCATATTCTATCCATTTTATCCACAGATATATCAGCTTATATGAATTTCTTGCCAAAGTCAGAGCACTTCTTGTCAGTAGTCAAGGCCACAGGGTTTTACTTCTTCCAGGCAGTAGAGTGCCCTCGCCATTTCCTTGGTTCAAAATGGTGGGAAGACATCCTCTGTCCATGGGCACATCGTAAAGCCAATCTCCACTGCTATCATTCTTCTGATGGTTCTTCCAGGAGCTTGTTCCTGTTGGCTTCAGTCATGCTGGTGAGATTAAGTGTCAGTGCTGCTCCTCCAGGTCTTAAGATCCTGGGCCCTAAGAAGGCTGGCAGTTTCTGTGCTGCTGAAAGCTGACCATGGTATTATGACCACTGACCATGCTTATTTAATGGACTTCACTATTTGTTGTATCTTTTTCTCAAAAATCCCAGTAATCCCTAGTGAAGCTGTTTTCAGGATTTACCTGCCCGTATTTGTTGCCCTGTGTTTGAAGCTATGCGAGCTTCTCCTCTAAACAAAGTGTAGACTTAACACCTACCTGGAGGGGGTCTGAGGAGTCTGCTGGAAAACTGAAAAATAAACATTTCCTACAAACCTATTCTTTGGATGCATACTGCATGCTCTTTAATCCTAACTTTTTCTGGAGTCCTGCTGCATCCCAGCCTGACGGATAGGCTATGCTGTGCTTGCTCTCCTAGAAGTTACTGGGAGTGCTGGAAGGATGCTCATAATAAGTGAGGTCAGGACAGTTTCTAGGAGAGTCAGGACTGTGGCCAGCCTCCTCCATATGGAGAAAATGATTTCTGTTTGCCGGGATTTACAGATGAGTTGGTTCTCAGTCTTTGAAACTCCACACATTTTGATCAAGGGTGTGCTGGCTACTGAAAACCACCATGAAGGGACAGACATTAAAGCATGCGGTAATGACCGTAGAAGTTCCTGCATTATCTGTTGGCTTCTTAACAGCTTCAACTTTAAATTGTTCTAAAGATGCTTTTAAGTAATTTAGTGAGAACTTGTCGGCATCCTGAGTCATTAAGAACAGGTTAAAAGCAGAATAAGCAGAAAAATGAGTGAGTCTTTTGTATCCGCACCAAAGAGCCATGAATCTAAAGAAAGATCACACAAAACATGTACACGTAGCCTTTTTCTGAAGTAGTTTTTATGCAAAGAAAGTGCTTGCTGCGAGGCTCCCAATACCACCACGAGGTGGTGGTAACAACGCAATTTCTTGATCGGTTGGGTTTTTTTTCTTTGAGGAAAGGATTGACAATTTTATGTGTTCATGACCACACGTGAACAGTTTGTTAGATGACGATGAAACACCCGTCAGGCTTCAGATGTGAAACGGAAACCAGAGGCTCATAGTCCAGCGGTGGGAAAGGCTGTGGCTCCTCCAGAAACAGCCTCAAACGGCTCGGTTACAGAAACTGGAGACAGAGTAGATAGTGCTAATTACAGAGCAGCTGATTGTAAAGGGAAGGGGTTGTTTTCCTTGCTTGCTATAGATTTACTTTTTAAATGCTTTCTGTATTTAAAGGCTGGAAGATTTAGATTCATGGTTAAATTCCCACTTTTGCACTGGTACCCACTTTTGCATTAGCATCCAGGTGTTGCAAGATTCATGCTGCAGCAGCTTTGGCTGCTGTAAGGTTTAAAACCTGAAAGCCCAACCAAATTACTTTTTCGGTTTTGGTTTTGGTTTTGGTTTTGGTTTGTTTGTTTGTTTTCCTTAAATGAAATTAAATAAAAAATATTATAGAGGATAAAATAAGAATCTTTCTTACTGTTTGCTTGAATATTTCTTTGTCTGCATCTTTGGGTGATAAGGCTGCTGCTAGGCATTGGTTCAGTTGCAGTGGAACAAAATTTAAGCTAACAGATATTCAAATGTATCTTGACTAATCCCCTGTTATTGCATTCCCCAATAGTTAAGGTTTTTCAAACAGAAAACTCACCAAATCAAGAAAATGAATCTGTGTTCAGTAGACCAGTGTCCAAACATTGTACTGCATGAATATTTGCTTCACCTCTGCAGCCAAGTCATTGCACAGACAGCACACTAACAACCATAGTGCAACCGACGTTTACATACACAAAAAATCACACTGAGAAATAAAATTTGAATTCCCTCTGTGTCTAAATTAGCATATGTATCTGCTGGTGTAAGCACCTCAGCTGGTGTAGCTACTTACGTGTTCATTCTACTTAACAGTGAATTTGATGTTGTAGCTAAAAGTATATGAAAATAAAGGGAGTTACACTGATATACGCTTAATTGTAATCTGTGATGAAGACTTACTTGATTATTGCACTTACAAAACAAATCGTGGTTAAAGAATCGCTTCCACATTCTGCAATCTTTACTACTCAAGTTCTTAAATTTATAAAGCCTTCTGAGACTCACTTGGTAAGGTGAGTGCCTTTCTCCCACAATATAAAAGCTATATTCTATTTTATGACATCAGATAAAATAGCTGACAAAAGAAATGACCTTATATAGCAAATAGAGTTTTAAAAAGTAGGAGGCTTTTTTTCCAATTTGAGGCAAATTGTTCCATGCCCCTT
This sequence comes from Cariama cristata, assembly GCF_000690535.1. Classification (NCBI taxonomy): domain Eukaryota; kingdom Metazoa; phylum Chordata; class Aves; order Cariamiformes; family Cariamidae; genus Cariama; species Cariama cristata. The sequence continues at coordinate 3,095 of NW_009596888.1, forward strand.
GCACTTCATATTTTTGTAATCGTAGGATATGTTGCATTAGCATCCAATTGCTTTATTACAATGAATCTTACATCATTGTGTGTGCAATGATTACTCAATGTTGTGATTTATTGGACCCAAGTGGCCTGCCACCGCGACTAATCACCAACTAGACAAAAGTTATATGCTAAGAAAATAACAGTCTTCTCAGGTGTTTCCTTCTTGCCGTTTTCCTCCTTTTTTTCTCTAGCCTAGTTCCAGCGAAACCAAGTTTCAAAAAAATGGGCATAAGCCAGGGCTGAGTTTAAGACCTTAAAAATATGAGGTACTGGTCAGAAACTGAGTTGAAGCAACAATGAGTCAGGCCTTTATTTTGTGTGCTGAACAGCAAAGCCCAAGCAGCCATGCTGTTTGGAGACATGTCTAAGAACAGCTGTGCAAACCGCTCACTGTGTTGCACTGAGGCACCAGGATATTCCTTTTAATCCTTCCCATTAGTAAAAAAATCCACCCAAAAGAGGTCAAGAAGCTGTAAAAGATGCAAAACCTCTCCTCTCTGGTACATTCTTTGTGGTCTATTTTTACAGAAATCTCTCTTAGTTCAAACTGTCCTGAGATTAATGGTTCAGGGACGGTTAGTCAGCCTTCCCGGCCATGGAAAAGTAATCACGCCACTCAGTCAGCACAACAAATTGATAAGGTGCTGTGCAAAGCGTTCTTTCGTCTTCTGGCAGCCTGGGCCCCAAGCCTGTGTCAAATGCACTTGGAAGATGCCGCAGGAATTCAGCCGAGTGTAAATATCTGCCACAAGACATCTCCCAATAATGTCAAAGCAAACTTACTCAAAGGAAACGAGCCCTTCCTGTAAATACCACCAAAAAAGCCATTTTATTAGCTGATGGTGGTATGTTCACCACGTTGGTGGTGAACATTGTTTTCCTAGAACATTTACACCACAGCTAGTAACAAATAAGCCAGAGTACACTGAAGCTTTATCATTTGTCATTGCATTTGCCAGGTAAATTAGGGTTTTGGTCAACAGCAGCAGCTCTACAGGCTGACAGAGAGTTTGCAGGTTCAACAACCATGGAGGGCCATCCCCATGCTGCAAGTCCATGGGAGGTAAGAAGTTGTGAGGGCACAGCACCTGGGTATGGGTGGGCAGTGTGGGACCCCTTAGCAGGTTCCTGCACCCCTTTGGGGATGAAGTCGGGCGATGCAGCCAGGCCTGTGCCTGCTTGCTTGTGCCAATCTTGCTCTGTTGTGTTCATCTTGGAGCTGCTCAGGCTGATAAACTGGGCAGAAAAGTCCCCCTCTTTCCTGCACTTTTAGAGAAAGTCGCCCTTTCTCTTTTAGCTCACCGAGCTGTCGGATGAGCTGATGCAGAAAGTGATTAGTTCAACTCAAACCACTGCGTGTCACTTTGCTCTGACTCTGACTAGCATGGGAAATAGAAAACATGGGTTTAATTACCTTGTCTCTGTAGGTTTTATTCAAAACCATCAGATCCAGGCTTTAATTCTTTGAACACCTAACGATGTTGGTAGGCAAGTAGTGCAGGTTTGAAAACCCCAAATCTGTCTCACTGCTTTACAAGGGCATCTGAATCTGATTTTCGAAGATAAAAGAAAGAGTGTTTGAATTTCCTGTTAATCAGTTCATACAGATGCCACTCAAACTGTTAATGGAAAAGGATAGTTATTACTTGCAAAATCCTCACCTGGCGTTTCAGAAACACAGATTGCAGCATCCTTCCTGGTCACCTCTGCTTCAGATGCTCCCTGGCACCTGAACGTTGGAAATCATTAGGAAAGGAAAACTAAAGAAAACAGAGAACATCATGATGTCCCTGTATGGGTCCATGGTGTACCTTGAACACTGTGTACCATTCTGGTCCTCTCAGTTCAGAAAAGACATGGTAGAACCGAAAGGGTCAGAAAAACAACAAGGATGATCAATAAAGTGGAAGGACTGAATGAGGTAGGACCCCTGAGCCTGGAAGAGCAGTGCTCAAAGGAGCACATGACAGGTATTTAGAAGATGTGTGTTCGCTGGGTAAGAAACCACTTCTCACTGTCTCTTTAGTGCAAGCTAATGGGCACCACCTTAAACTGTCAGAGGAGACATTGCAAGCCCTTACCAAATGCTGAAGTCAGTGGGTACAAAACCTGAATGCCATCTGACACCACAGCAAAAGGACAAAAAAGGATCCACAGCCATAGAGATAGGGGTGCAGTAAGCAGCAGCAAGGAGCTACAGTTGTATTGGTATGTGACAGTCATGAGCCTGACAGGGCAATAAGTCAGAGATTTGTAGTGTTTGCTCTTTAAAAAGGAAGCTGAAAAACTGGGGGGATTGAACCAGTGTCAGAAGAACTGATGCAGTGCTAAAGAAAATGGGGAGTCTAAGGAAAACTTAGATCAGTTCAGTTTATCTAGGTAGGACTTTAAAAGGCATGCAAGTAGTTTCTGAGAGAAAAATAGTCAAAGATTACAATAAAGTGCTCTTTAATATGAGAAAGTCAGAACGAGAGCTGGTGGCTAGCGTTAGAGAAACAAACATTCAAGTTTGAAATAGAACCAGGATGCCTGATGATGACAGTGACTAGCCGCAGAAGCAAACTCCCTCAGCAGCCGTGGTACTCACGCCTGTACACTGGAGGTTGCAGCAGGGAGATTTGGCCCAAACATTCCTCCACTTTGTCACTGCAAAGGACCCTGCACTCCTTCTTCGTAGACTTGGGAAAACAGGCTAGAGATATCTTCAGCCTTACTATGGTTTGACACAATCACCTCTTCCCAGGTATATTGTTTCCATTACTTGTAACCTATATTTTTGTTTGTGTTACTTTAGTCCAAGATCATTGGGTCTTCCCAAAGATGAAGCTAATTGTTATCCTTTCTACTACTTTTCTCCTCAGATTAAAAAAAAAAAAAAAAAAAAAAAAAGAAGGTGTAAATCTTACTGCTTTTCATGCCCTAAAACTGTGAAAATTCTTCACTGTGAGGGTGGTGAGACACTGGTACAGGTCGCCCAGAGAAGTTGTGGTTGCCCCATCCCTGGAAGTGTTCAAGGCCAGGTTGGATGGGGCTTTGAGCAACCTGGTCTAGTGGAAGGTGCCCCTGCCCATGGCAGAGGGGGTGGGGGTCCAACTAGATGATCTTTAAGGTCCCTTCCAACCAAACCATTCTATGATTCTGTGATTCTATGAAGCTATGTTACGGAGTTTTTGCAGATGGAAACAAGGTGATTGCAACCACTGTGCCTATGTGTGTCTGTCCCTTTTTTCCTCTTCTCATCTTAGTAATCTTTGAATCCTTTGGCTACCATTAACTACAAAGGGTAGAGATTTCAAGGATAATTAAGATTTTACAAGTTTTGTGGAAATAAGTATCCAAGTATAAGAGAGAGACTTTATTAGTATTTTTACTGAGGAAAGAGTTGTAGTGTAAGCCTGTATCTTTTTGGTTAGTAGAGAACCTGCATAAGAGAGTACCTTTACAAATAAATGCCCAATTATACCCAACATTGCCTGGAAATCTTACATGCTTGGACACCAAAGTCAAGTAACTAAAACCATAAAATCCTTATGAAAGGAGGTGTCATTAGTTTGGCTGTTCAGGGAATCGCTTGTTTCTCTTTGAAATCCTGTCTCTCAAAAATGGCAATAATCTAGATATTGTTACAATCTCTGATCATGTCAAGAAGTCTTTTTCTACGTACTCATTCATATTTGATGTATATGTAAAAATAGCTCTTCTGTAAAGTGGTAGAGAGCATGGGTTTCTGATTAAGTGTGAGTTTTTACATACTTTATTCTGAACTGCATGCCTTTATCAGCAGATTTGTTGACTACAACTTTTGCAATGTTTCCTGCATCCCAACCAAAAGAATAGAATTTCTAGTCCCCTTTCTTTGTGGCAAACGACTCAGGCAATGCAGAAGTATCCTCAAAGCCTCAGAACCACCTGCACTGGGTTTTATTTGATGCAGGAGGCAAGGGGAGCAGACTCTTACCAGCATGTATGGTTTGCCAGTTGAACCAGCTCAGGGCCTGGTGTCTATGAGAAGGTAACTACTGAGCCCATACATAGCTTAGGCTAAATTGCAGGGTTTTTTCTTAATAAGGGAAATCTGCACTTATAAGATCAAAGAATTGGACAAGGCTTAACCCTTTTTTATAGGATCTGAATGTGCAGTTGAAACATACCACAAAAATTCTCTGTTTCAGGGTGAACGATCATTTTTTTAAATCTCTCCTTCCCTGGGCTGCTCCACTGCAGACTGCTCACCAATTTCTGTCCAAGAAGTGTCACTAGTTTTGATCTAGTGGTTTATGCCCTCCAATCTCTCTTTTCCGGGGGTTATAGGACGTACAAGAACCAGTCCCTCATGACTGGCCAGGACAGCTCCAGAGAGCCCCCTCTCTCAGCCCCATCCATCATGCATACTGCAGAGCCCATTTTCAGAGACACTCCTCTAGCATGGTACATCCTGGAAGAAAACATTTCTGTGTGTATTATGAATTAGTTAAAGTTGGCACATAAGTTTTTTTTGCAACTTTAGTTTCTAATTGCCATTGCTTTTTAAAATTTTAAAGCTAGCTTGCTTGTTTGCTCGCTTGCTTCCTTGCTTGCTTGCTTTTCCTTTCTTTCTTTTTTTAAACCTAGATGGCTTTAACAGGCAAGTCAACTTTGAAACTGCACTTAGCAACGTTATCTTTTTGTTGTTTGGAAATAACTGTGCCTCCCTCCTGAATAGATGTAAAACTGTGTTTTCTTTTACGTTCTGTCTCCACTGCTCTTTAAACAAACTATGGCCAAATGATTGTGCTGGTGCGGTGTTTCATAACAAAGTAGAGCCTTTCACATGGTGTTGGCTATTTCTAGGGCAACACATGTGAGAAATCACTCATTTCCTTTTATTTCTGTTGGAATCAGATTAAGCTCCTATTACCAAGTGACTTCATACCTCCAATACCAGGAATATGAGTAGCCATAAAAAATAACACAGATTTGGGTTGATCAAGCTTAGGGCAGGTGCTAGGAAGTTGCTTAATTATCAGCCAGATCCTTCCTTTTTTCATCCATTTTTTAAAGGTTCACTGGTTTCCATCTAAGACAAATAACTAGTGGACATGGTTTAGAAAGACAAGTGATCCAAACAACAAAATATAGACATGTTGCATTTAATCTGTCCTTGTTAAGGCAAAGTTCTGCATTATTTCTATAAAGAACATGAAAAGAAACAGAAGGTTTATTTAATTGATGTTATGAAGACATATTGAACAAAGACAAATTTATAACTTGATCACATTAGCCAGTGGCTTTGGAGTGCAGAGAATCATTTTTGTTCATAGACATTGTACACGGCAAAATCCATAAAAAACTTGAAGCTTTAGTGGTGCAACAGAAGGAGAAAGGGAAATGTAGCAAGAAGCTGAGGTTATAGTGTTCAAGTCTAAATACCCTTAAATATAGAGAGGCTATATTGCTGTGTCATTTCTGTACCTTGATTTAAGAGCCTCATTCTGACCATGAATATGAACTATGGGACTCAGATCCAACCTTGTAACTGGCTTGTTTATGGTCAATGACTCTAGGTTTAATTTGCTGAAACAAGGACTATTGGGTGGGGCCTTTTATCTCTTTTTTCTTCCCCTTTTCCTTTTCCTTCTCCTTGTCCTTTTCTTTTTCCTTCTCCATTTCCATCTCTTTTTCCTTTTCCTTCTAGATGTAACAAATTTTTAACCAGATCAGCACATGTTGTGTTGTCATTTGAGTGCTTTGTGAAAACCTCCCATATGCATTTTCCTCACCACTTCCTTGAGTACATGGAGCCACTAGGAAAAAAAAAAGCTTCAGCATCTGCCAGGTTACCATTTTTCTTTCTCCCAGTCCTATTTTCTTGTTAATGGGTTAGTCTACTCCGTGATATGTTTTAAAACTCTCAAGGACCCAGCTGTTGAAATGCATGTTAGCTTAATCAAAAAACAAATAAACAGCAAATATGTGTGGGAAAGGAACCAACTGTACTCCCTGTGAACACAGCAGTGTGCAGGATGGACATCTTTTTCCTCTAGTTCCTCTTGTGATTCAAAGTTTTCCTACCCATGAACCAGAGAGTAACATTTGATCTCAGTTTGACTTCTGAAATAGGTCACTCTCTAGTTGGGGAGTACAGATACGCAGAGATGATGCATCTGCTTGCAGATCAGCTTCTTGTGGCTAGGAGGGAGCAGATAGGAAAGCATAAATAAAAATAAATATTTTTGTCCCTACTGTGACTGAAATGGACTCCCATGGTATCCAGGGACAGTAGAGGATTTGGAAAGAAACGTTGCATCGTGATAGTATTTTTCCCTTCGTGGGTTACTCAGAATCTCGCGTGGGAAGATGAGGAATGGCTCTGAGCACAGACTGATTGAGATGAATCAGTGTTTCTAATTCCACATAGAGTAGCTTCTGTGAGAACTGGAGAGGTTAGTGTCAAAATGGGGAGTGCTGGTGTTAGAAACATTGCTGGTCATTTCAAGAGGAGCAAGAGTAAATAATGCACACATGTAGACAGGCTCTGAGCTCTCATTACAAGCAAAAGCACAAAGAACAACATTAAAACAGTTTAATCTCCTGTTCTTCATGTTTTAGAAACTGGAACACCTTGAGAGATGAAGCAGAGAGTGAAGACTGCAGTGTGGAAGAACTGAAGTCTCTAACTTCTGACTCCATTAATGGTACAATGGGTGGACTTAAAAATTTGCAAACTGTGAGATGGCAAGTTCAGCACCAGTGTTTCTAGAAGTCAAACAGAGAAATGAGTCAAAACCCAATGGAAACAAGTGAGTAAACGTCAGTATTTTCCTTTCTTAAGGAGAAATACTTGTATTTAAACAAACTGGACATACACAAGTCCATAGAGCCTGACAGGTCGCTCTCATAAGAGCTAGCCAATGTCATTGTGAGGCCACTCTATCTTTGAAAAGCTGTGGCAATCAGCGGAGGTTCCAGGGGACTGGAAGAAAGCAAATGTCACCTCTATCTTCAGGAAGGGCAAGAAGGACCTTCTGGGCAACTACAGGCCAGCCAGCCTCACCTTGATCCCTGGAAAGGTGATGAAGCAACTAATCCTGGAAATAACTTCCAAACATATTAAGGACAAGAAGGTGACTAAGAATAGTCTGCACAGATTTACAAAGGAGAAATCATGCCTGACCAACCTCATAACCTTTTGTGATGAGATGACCAGCTTGGTAGATGAGGGAAGATCAGTGGATATTGTTTAGCTTGACTTCAACAAGGCATTTGACACTGTCTCCCATAACATCCTCATAGACAAACTGATAAAGTATGGTTTAGATAGGTGGACAGTGAGGTGAACTGAAAACTGGATGACCTTCCGGCATCAAACAGCTGTGATCAGTGACATGAACTCTAGTGGAGGCCAGTCACTAGTGATGTACCCTAGGAATTGATACTGGAGCCAATACTGTTTAAAAATTCTGTTAATGATCTGGATGATGGAGCACAGTGCTGTCATCCTCAGTAAGTTTGCAGTCTTCAGGAAGGGCAAGAAGGACCCTCTGGGCAACTACAGGCCAGCCAGCCTCACCTTGATCCCTGGAAAGGTGATGAAGCAACTAATCCTGGAAATAACTTCCAAACATATTAAGGACAAGAAGGTGACTAAGAATAGTCTGCACAGATTTACAAAGGAGAAATCATGCCTGACCAACCTCATAACCTTTTGTGATGAGATGACCAGCTTGGTAGATGAGGGAAGATCAGTGGATATTGTTTAGCTTGACTTCAACAAGGCATTTGACACTGTCTCCCATAACATCCTCATAGACAAACTGATAAAGTATGGTTTAGATAGGTGGACAGTGAGGTGAACTGAAAACTGGATGACCTTCCGGCATCAAACAGCTGTGATCAGTGACATGAACTCTAGTGGAGGCCAGTCACTAGTGATGTACCCTAGGAATTGATACTGGAGCCAATACTGTTTAAAAATTCTGTTAATGATCTGGATGATGGAGCACAGTGCTGTCATCCTCAGTAAGTTTGCAGACAATGCAGAACTGGTAGGAATGGTTGAAAGACCATATATTTGTGCTGCTATTCAGAGGGACCTCAACAGGCTGGGGAATTGGGCTGAGAGGAATCTCATGAAGTCCAACAAAGGGAGGTGCAAAGTCCTGCCCCTGGGCAGGAATAGCCCCATGCACCAGTACATTCTGGGACCTGACTGGCTGGAGGGCAGCTCTGTAGAAAAGGAGCTGAGGGTGGTGATGGACAAGTGGACCAGGAGCCAGCAACGTGCCCTCGTGGCAAAGAAGATCCACAGCATCCTGGGCTGCATTAGGCAGACCATTACCAGCAGATTGAGGGGGATCTCCCTTCCCCTCTACTCAGCCCTGGTGAGACACATCTTGAGTGCTGAGTCCAGGTCTGCACTTCCCAGTACAAGAAAGACATGGACAGACTAGAGTAAGTCCACTGAAGGACCATGAATATAGTTAACAGACTACAGCATCTTTCATAAGAGGAAAGGCTGAGAGAGCTGGGACTTTTCAGCCTAGAGAAGATTGAGGCATCTTATCCATGCATATAAATACCTGATGGGAGGGGATGAAGAAGAAGGAGCTAGACTCTTTTCAGTGATGCCCTATGACAGGACAAGAGGCAACGGGCACAAATTGAAATACAAGAAATTCCACTTAAGCATAAGAAAAAACTTTTTTTTTTGCTGTGATGGTGACCAAACACTGAAATAGGTTGCCCAGAGAGGTTGTGGAGCCTGCACCCTTGGAGATACTCAAAACCCAACTGGACATGGTACTGGGCAACCCTGCTTCAAACAAAGGGTTTAGACTCGGTGATCTCCAGAGGTGACTTCCAACCCATCAGTGATTCTGTATATTGTCTTATATTGTAGGATTTTGAGAGGACCATGATATACTGCAAGTATTTCCTTGACCAGTGAAAAAATTCCAGATAAGTTTGAGGGGAAGAATGATGACAAAGGAGGGTCAAAGAATGGATGAGAGTATCACTTGTCTACAGAAATATTTGCAGTTCCTGCTTGTGATACATTTGGTAATCCTGGGGGGTGATGTGCTATAAAAGTGCTGATAATTTGATTTCTTTCTTATATTTTATTGGAAATAATAAATTATCATGGATCCTGTTTTACTTTCAATTGCAAAAGTCCCCATGAAGATTCAATGAATCAAAGACTGAACTGAACATAGCATATCCAACCAAGCCCATATTGCAGATACTATTACACTCCAGATGAAAATTTTCCCCTCAGCATTGAAAAGTAGTGGGAATTGCTTGAATTCTCATAAGCCAGAGGGTTATACATACTTCAAGTGTTTTGTTTCTTCTTAACTACTCTAAAAAAAAAATCCTAGAAAAGTTGAAACAGAACAAATATAAGGAAAATGACTCTGCAAAACAGTACTGTGGGATTTTTTCTCTCAGTGTAAACTATACCAAGCTCACAGGAAAGGAAAAAAATTCTTCAGTAATTGCCCTTGCAGTAAACCCAGCCTAAGCTTCAGTAACAGACTGATATTTTATATCTCTCCTACCATGGGAAACAATACTAAAAAATGTTGAATTGCAGTGTGGTTTGTTTGGTTTTTTAGCACAGTAATTTCAGATCTTTAGTAGGTGTCCACCTGCTCCAGTTTTGGGGTGCTCGTACTCCTCTGCTCCTCCATCGCCTCACCAGCCGCTGCCCTGGGAAGGGCAGGACGACTGTCCCCATCTCAGCACTTTCCAGCTCATGCTCGGCGGGAAATCCACCATGGTGCAAACCAGGTAGCTCTGTGCTGGCGGGAAGGTCCACACCAGTGGGTCCCAGGAGACTGGGAGCACGTCAGCCTGGGCCCAAACCTCTGTAGGCAGCTTGCTGAGGACATACTGCCTTCTCCATGCCTGGGAGAAAGCAGGGTAGCTCTGAACTACAGTGAACTGAAAGGTGGGGATATCTGCGAGACAAAGTGCTTGGGGAAAAATAGAAAGTGAGGCAAACTGAGAGCAGAGGTGCACCCATACTCATGTACTTGTGTGAATGCTTGCCTGGCCTTCTGAAGTCAGGAACAGCTGGAAACCCACAGCACCATAAGGGTTTAGAAGAACGTAGACTTCAGCTGTCTGGTGGTGGTCAGTCAGTCACTCACATGTCTGTGGTGCTCTCAGCCATCAGACAGCTGTAGCATTTTCATTGCAAAAATGGGAATATGTCTCACCATCCCAAGTGTTCTGTGGCCTCTCTCCTGTTCCTGCGAATTAATGGGGCTTCTTTCAGTCCTAGCTAGAAAAAACAGGGATTTTTTTTCTAGTTCTTGCTGCATCAGTGAGTGGCCTGCCACACCTGAACATGAGGCAGCCATTTTGATAGTTGGAAAAAACAGTAGTCCATGCTGTATGTCTCTCAGAAGGCTTTACTGGAAGGTAACTAGCTAGCACCCTCTGGCAGACGGGGTGACCGAGACTGCCCAAGGAGCTAGTATGTGACAGAAAAGTCCCTTGCCGTACAGACAGGTGAGGAGATGCTGGTCTGATTGCTCCTTGTCATGCAGGAGGAAGCGGCAGCTGAGGTGAAGGAGGAGGCTGCGAGTCAGACCACAGGTGTACAGTGAGCCTGCAGCTGTGTAAACAACATCAACCCGTGTTCACTGACTTTCATGAGCACAGTCTGCATAGATACACAAAAACCTTGGATTCAAGGCTTCAGGTCAGCGAGGACATGATACAGTTTGCATTTGGTCAGGGCCAGATTCAGGGCTGGTGTAAGCAGAGATGATCCATGGGCTTAGACAGGCTAACTTGCACGCTCTGAAGAACTAGGCCCTGCTAAATAAAAATTGAATCAGGTCTCATGATATGTTTGTGTACTTTTTCTAGCTTTCCATCTTAAGATAGGCTACAAATTCTGTGTTAAGAAACTCCATGATTTAAGTTATACAGCTGAGTCCTTACAAGTTTATCTGATGGGGGCAGAGATTTTTCCATACCTGCATCAGAAAGTGGCGTGTACTTCAGAAGTACAGTTCTTCCCTGGCCCTTTCGTGGCACTACTTGTGTGAATCCCATTGCCAAAGCAAACCTCTGTGCGTGTCTGTGTTCACCTGCATGACAGCCTGGCCGCCACAGAGGCTGCTGTCTGGCCAGCTCTGCACTAGTGCAAATCCAGAATAATTCTGGTAACTTCAGCAGAGTTGCTCAAGAGAGACACATGCAGTCGAGGCCAGGATCTGTTCCACTTAATTAACTAAATAAAGGTTAAATATCCTGGAAGATCCATTTTCCAGTGTCCTTAACCTTGTCTTTGCTGGTGACCTCCTTATTTATTTATTTACTTATTTTCAAATGGAGCTTTTCATGGCCATTGACATAAATTTTCCAGTTTTTCTAATACAGAACATCTGTGGTCTCTATGCAGTGTCCTCTATAGGTCATGGGAAAGCTTTATCTTACTAATAAGCTCCATTCCTCTATATATTCAAGCCCAATTGACGGGGCCAAGTGTGTTTATAAATAAATATTGTCTTGTAATGACCATTTCCATATGTCCCAGAGGAATAGAGATTTAGTCCTTTTGAGCTGGCCAGCTGCCTCCTTTGTAACAGTGAGAACAGTTTTACCCTGTCTGGTTAATGTTTGATTTATGTGGAAATGAACTCCCCAAGGTGATAGGCCAGTGATACTGAAGAATGCAATGCTCCCAGCTACCCTTAATAGTCAGGGAAGTTTGTTCGTCCATCCACCATTTTTCTCTTCATCAAACAATATGATGGGTGTGTTTATTGAATATCTCTATTTGTCCCTGACCAACTCTGTTTGCCTCGGCCAAAATAGGAACAAAAGCATGAGGAAGGCAATTGCATTTCGTTTGAATGCTATCCCATGCCTTTCAGTAAAAGAAATGACCATTGATGTAGGATGTTGCTAAGTTATGGAATAAAACATTTGCTGGGAAATTCAGAGAATGGATTGCACAAATATCTGGTGAATGATTGGCTCTCCTTACTGATGAGTGCAACAAGAAATAGGCTGCAATATGCCTTCTCTTCTGAATGAAGCATGATCTAACAGTTCCTTATCACTGAAGAATGACATACTGTCTCAGTGGATTATTTCTTAATACTGTTCTATCAGAGAGAATATATTGTATTTCTTACATGAGTCTTGATGTGTTCTGCATCCTCTTCCATCCAGGCAGTGGTGCAGCAGAAGTCAGGATCCATCTTTTAAAGGCTTTCAGAAGAAATCCATTGCAGTTTTTAGAAGATCAACATACAGGACTAATGTAGCATATCTGTTAATCTTCACTGCTTAAATAGTTCCTTTACCGATGTATATGCATGAGTTTTTGCAGCTATATACACACAGAGTAAAGAATGTGTATTCTAATTTTCCACTCTCCCAAAGCTTTGTAGTGTGTGGAGAGGAATGAATGTCTATAGATTTTTATGGTTTGGTTTCTTGTAAAGCCAGTCTGATAAACAGCCTCCAGGCTTGATCACTGATAAGAGTTGAATCCTATGGCTACAATTTCATCCTATCTTATAGTTTATCAGGAATAGTTTGACTGTTTCAGATGGTGTGACAAGCATATTTCCAACAAGATTTGGCATGAATCCAATGAAAGATGCCATTAAGAGAAAGACAAATGTAAAGTATCTCTGTCTCAGCTTTTGTGATTCCTTGATTTCAGATAGAAACAGAAGTATGAAAAGTTTCACAGTAGTGTCTTACCACAACATTAAAATCTAGGTCTACCATAAAAAAAAAAAAAAGTCTACCATATTCAGTCAAATTTCAGGCCACAAATATTTAAGAATGAATAGCATTCTGGGAGTGATCAGACAATCCTATCCCAGAGAGAAATAAACCCCAAACCCCGTGATCCTGGAAACCTGAACAGTGAAAGAGATAAACCATGGAATTTAAACCTTACCTCCCCTGTCTCCTCACAGCCTATGGCTTTTCAATAGTGGGGTTTTTTTTTTAATATTTCTTGGAATTCAATAACATCTCTGATTTTTTTTTGCCAGACTGATGACCAGAGAAGACTGCCAGTGCTGGGTCACCATGTGGCACCATGTCACGTAGCCTGGAGAAGAAGGGTGAACTGAGCCAGGCTGCAGCTCCAGACCAGGAGCCCCATGCTGACACTGAGCTGCCCACACGGGGACAAGAAGCGGGAGAGGACAGGGCTCACAATAGTCAGAGGAAAAGAGAGGGTGTACATGCGTATGTGGAGGTAACTGAAACTTAGGGCTAGACTGAGGAAAGAAAAGCTGTTTTCCAGGACTTCATTTTATTATACAGAGAAAACAAAGAATTATCCTCCTTCTTAGTATGTTGGGGTTTAGCACTCAGTAAAGAAAGGTTATATAAAAATAGGGCATTTATTTTGGGTGTCTAGGTGTTTCTCCATTTTTGTGAAAAATCCAATTTTTGCTGATGCATCAAGAACTAGACAGAACCTCCCTTTCCTGTACTCTGGGACATGTTCTAGGGGAGTATTCAGTAGTAAACCAGTCCCTGCAAATTAAGTTATTACAACATCATCATGTTTTCCAATTCCTTTCATATAATATAACAATGTTGTTAGAAGGGGATGTGTGCATTGTGGTCTGGTTTGAGTACTGATGAGATTTTGCATTGCAATCCTGGCTCTTCTGTTTTAAATGGCAAAGAGAAAGTCCTATCACCAGGAAAATAATGCAAAATACGGTTTCTGGATATTTAATTTCAGGTTTAAGAACTAGATACAAAATAAAACAAAACAATCTGTTCAATCTTTTGTTATGTAAACTATGTGATGGCCTTGCATTCTGCCGGTGGGAAAATCTCCTGAGAAGAAATGTGTCTCTCACTTCCTTTGGGAATGCTCAGTATCCTGGAGATGCTTCTTGCTTGACATTTTGTTTCTTAAGTGATTACTGGGCCTTTGTTCAGATGAGAGAAGAAATTTTTCTTTCCCTGACTACAAGTAGTACATGTAATTATGTAATTGTAAGGCTCTTTCGTTTATGCTTAAGGCTAAACTGGCTTATGAAAATGGATATACAGGAGTTTGTCCTCCCAGTGCTTTTCTCAGTAAGTCTGAGCTGGGCTGGGCTACTTTGGCTACATTTTGGTGGCAGGTAGCGGCGAGCTCGGAAATCCCAGTTCAGTACTGGGCCATTGTCCATCCCTGCTTTCATACATTTTCCCATAGGGAATTTGGGGGCCAGAGCCAACAGACGTGTGCAAAGCAGGGCAGCATCCATGGCATAAGGGGTCAGTGATGATTTCTGCCTGCTCTAACTACGATGTACTTACTACATTGCTGAACTAGAAACAAACTCTGCCTTGTTTATAAAATGAAAACATGTATTTGTTCTATCTTCTGGAAATAACAGCATAGTGCGAATAATGCTTGTAAAAGATGTTGGAGTTGCATCTGGAAAACCTTAAGTCCTCCACAGAAGACCACATTGTGCCAGTTAGGAGTTAGGATTAGAAAGATTTAGATTATATTCAGATTATGTCAGAACTAATCATAAATTTTAGCTAACCTGAACATCTGCTTTCTACCTGATACTGTTTTCTGATATGAGCTGCTTGCAATCACAGCATTTGGAAGGCACTTTGCAGACCCACAGGAAGGACAGATCTAATAAATACACATAGGTGATCAAAACAATGCACCTAAATTTATTTTCATTGCACAGTTTTCACATCTGTCATTTCAAACAGCAGCAGTATACCCTGCAGAGTCTGTAGTTCTGTCTCCGCCAAAAAGAAGACAATTCTTTCAAAAATAGCACTAAACCATGAGATATAAAATAGGGAAAACCAAATCTTGTTTGCTTACTTGATGACTGATGTATTTTGTTTCATTATTAATTGAGGTCCTGTTGCTACATAATCTTCCTTTTTTTACCAGAAACCTATGAAACAAAAGTACACTGCTGCCATATGGAAAAGGCAGCTAGAACCTTACTGCTGTTTTCTTCTCCACTAGAGGTTGCATGGAAATGTCTAAACAAAGATGCTTGTGTTTGTATGTAAGTTTAGGGTTAAATAACCCCCTGGGGCTGTAAGGCACACACCCACGCTGCCTGGGAAGGGCTGCTTCAGGATTAGGAAAACTCCCCTGCTAGAGGATTTATGCTCTGGAGATCCTGCCACTTTTCACTTTGAGTGGTCTTCCTGCCTGGACTCTGGACTCTTAAGCATATATTTAACTTTAGAGGCTTCCTTGAGAATCCTCTTAATTTGGAGTGGACTTAAAGCAAGTGATAGCGATTGCTGAGCTGTTTAGGATTTCAGAGGTGCTTAGGTGTTTCTGTCTATCTCAGTGGGTAACAGCATCTTCAGTGTTTTAATGATGTTCACATTTATTCATATTAGCAGACAATACTCTATACTTCGCACTTTATTAGATACCTATGTCTTATCATGTCCTATCCAGCACAGCAACTGGAATCCCGTACTTGCAGATCTCCCTTTCAGAAGTCTTTGATCTGAAATAAACCAAAATCACATTTACTTTACCAAAAAGAATAGTACACTTAGTGAGAAATATTCTTAAAACTGTGAAGAACTGACATTCACTTCTACTTTCCTTAAAAGCCAGACATCTCTTGACTTCTTCAGTGCATTCCAACATTAACTTGGTTTCGTGGAGGAGCTGTCTTCTCCTCCTTGGATGATGTGTTCCTTCAAGTCTGCTGCAGTAGTTTGGTCTCCGGTAACCCTGCACTCCTTCTTGCCCTGTCATTGTCTCTTTACAATACTTCATGTGTGCTGAAGATGACTTGTCCTACCATTCTTGGTTTTTCTCTTTCTTTTGCCCAGCAACACTTTAATGAGCTGATTCGACATAGTGCCACAGCTGACACCGTAGGAACTGTTTCAGCATTCACTATCTACTATTTATTACAGAGAATCCAGGTCATTAATGTTCAGTCAGTGGGCACAAGGGACTGTTCAGGTTCAGAGTGTGTGCAAGACCCTTACGTGCAATAATCAATTGCTTAGGAAGAGGAAAAGGAAAAGCCATGGAAGGAAATCAGGAGTCTGGTTTGTCGTTCACAGTTCTTTGAACTGTGCTCTGGCAGCTCCAACCAAGCCTTCCCCAGGGAGACATTAGGCACATGTGCTTTTGAGAGCAAGAAGATCCGGGGCTGAGCATCACTGCTGCTGTGAAGTTCACATGGTCATGGCATGCGACCCAGCTGGAAGTGAGTCCTTGCTTGATGTGAACGGGGAGGCACGTAGCTGTGTGGTCGCTACTGCTTTTCATGACTGAAAGCGCATGTCCTGCGTGGTGTGTGCCGCTCCTCATACGGCATCATCTTGGCTGTGAGTGCTTGTGGAGCTCCTGGGACCATGAGTGGGTACAGAGAGTAAGCGTTAGCCTTTAAAAATTCAGATCTCTGAATGAAACCATTTGGTAAGCCTGGCGTGCCTTTGCTAATAAATATTTCACCCCTTGGAAGGTACATTTGTACCCTCTTTCGTGTGCATGCCATGACTGATGCCATTAGGCAGATGGGTTCACCTGTATGGCAATTTGACTGAGTTGAACTGCCACAGCTTCTTGATGATTTCTTGTGCCAAATTACTATGAGCAAGTTTTTCAAAGGGAGGTCAGAAATCTGTTTCTACTAAAACAACTCTTCCTTTTTCACAAAAAAATTCAGGAACAAAACATGAACAATTTTTGCATGTGTATTTGCAGAGGCACATTTGTACATGCACATATTTTTCCATTACAGTTGATTTCTCCTGTGTAACACTCCAAATGACATTTCTGAAGTACCCTGGAAATCTTAATGGGGGAAGAAAAATAAGTTTCATTTTGTAACCATCCTGCCCCATTTTCTCTCTAGACGGCACACTGGTGTGTACCAGCATTTCTCCATCACTGCATATATATATATAAGCCAAGTTGAGAACTTCAAAGAAGAAAGTGGTCATGTGAAACTCTCTGAGACACTTGACAGAAATCTAAACCAACACATTGCAAAGAGTTACAAACAAAAGTCAGTCTCAAAACCAGTGCTTCTCCTGTGACTTCATGTCACATTAATCACTGCTAGGTTGCCCTAATAAGGATGAAAATTCCCCTTTCACAGCCTGTTCTCCCAAACAAAAAATGCATCTTCTGCTGTGTCGGACCTTCCTTAATGTCTGCCAGAACAGATGGAGCTGGTAGATTTGCTCAAAGGTCAATACAGTTAGCCGAGGCCCTGAATGGGAGAGAAGTCCATCACCGTGATGGTCTTTTCCGCTCTAGAGCACATGAGGGGGTCTCTGAGACATGAGGATTCATGACATATCTATATATAATTTGTGTGTGTGTGTGGCCAGAGACTTTAAACGGAATCTTTTGGCTGGAAAACTAAAGTAATAATAACCTGGAGAATCCTCACCATCAAATCTGGCAGTGCAAACATGTACTTCTTTATATAAATTTAGAAGTATATATATACATATTTTTATAAATATGAAGTTAAAAAAGCTTTTTTTCCTTTGATTTGATAATGTACACAAGGAGAATTTAAGTTTAAGGAATGTACCGATGGATTAATAGTCCTGTGGTTGAAGTGGAATAAGAAAGAATATATTAATATGCACAGATGTATTATGTTGGAAAGACATAAGGAGCTATCATTAGTTGCTAGCTGTGTGATTTGCAGTGAATTGCAAGCTCTGTGCAAGGTGTGGCTACCTACTTAAGATGATCTTTCTATTTTGTGGACATCACTAGCAGCCTCTCAGTGAGAGGGTGTTCAGATGTTGACATTTGAAATGAGATACGGTTGACTTAGTCTACATGTTTCCATGCTAAATTATTATGCTTGTACATGTCTGTGTATGGTCTCACTTTAAACATCTCCATCAGTAAAGTTTCTGCCACCTCTGCTTTGAAGACTGTTCCACTGATAATTCAGCACATGGTCAGGAAATCTTTATTTTTAGTCATCTTAACTTCTCATTTCTCTGTTTTTTTGTCTTTACTCTAGTAATTGATATGGCTGAAGTACATTAGCCCTGGACCTTCTCCAGCTCCCCCTGAAAGCAATATACAGCATAGCCCTTTGCATTTTAAACATAGAATTTTCCATTACTTATAAACATGAGAGGTTTTAAACTATTGTGATGAAATGTTTCAGAGGTTTGTGTATGACTTGGGTTGCACTATTTCCAGGTTTAATTAAACAGGGGTGAAACATCTGTTAGGACTGAAGCAAGGAAAAAAAAACCCCAGATGTCCCATTTTGCCTGGAGCCTACACTGACAGAAGAGGCACAAGTAAGGGTCATGTGGCTCCACTGGTGGCAGCTACTTTGTGGCCTTACACGGTCATTTGACTACTCCTGGTTTAATTCTGTAAATGTCTTATGGGTGACATATGTAGGTTTTCTCTGTCATCCTGGCATTTATAACTTAGGCTGTGACTGAACAAAGCACTCAAGTGTTAACTTGAAGTCCTGTGCGAGTTAACCCTGGCCTACAGACAGCAAGGGTGTAGATACATAACGTGCAGTATGGTCTATGTTATCACGCCCATGCCCCTAAGGAAAGCATGGCAGCCTCTTACTCAACATTAATGCTTTTGCAGGGATTGTCTGGCCTCAGTGAAACTGGTGCAACTTTGTTTTTCAAGTAAAATATAAACATAGTTTTAATATTGAACACAGTCTTACACATTCAGTGATGGGATAGTTGTCCTTCAAAATTGAGCACAAACTGAAGTATAGTACTGAGCTGGACCTCAGTAGTAAATGTAGTCATGTCCAACTATATGTTTTCTTGGAATCGTTCCTCAAGACGTACCATAATAAATTGGATTGTGAAAGGCTTTTTTTTTTAATTCCTGAAAAAGGACACACTGAAAAACTTGGCCTCAGTCACATAGTTTACTACAGTCCTTCACAGAAACATGATGCAATATCATAAGTAATTTTGTTGTATTCGTGCAGTTGATCAAAATGCAAACTTACTCTTTGCTCGTTGCCTGTTACTTATTATCTTTAACAAAAACATCTAAATTGACATTTGAACACATTATTGTCCCTGAAGGAAAAAAAACCATGACTGATAATGACATACTTTATACCAATATAAACTGAAGGATATTTGTGTCTTTAAAATTAGGTTCAATTAAATATTTCAAGAAGCACATTCAGACTTGTATTCCATTTTTCATATTGATGCACAGACAGTACAAAGGGGCTGACTATGAGGACAGCTTCGTTTCAGAAATCTTGTTACTCTCTTAAACACAAAATATTTAGAGAATATGGTGAGATTTTGTATATGGAAAAAATAACACATCACATGCAATTTAATATGATAGGCCAGAAATAGTATCTGTTTATAACATAATTTAAAACACTAGTTAAGGATGAGCATAGAACATCTTTTATTATTTGATATATTTTTGAAATGCTGTGAGATGCAAAGCTGGCCACCTAAGGAGCTAACAATTATCATTTGCTCTCGCTCAAACTCAGCAGGGTTTCTTTTACTGGGTGTTGCAGCCCTTCAGTTTTGCTTTATGTCCTGGGCTTCATTGAATCTGAAAACCATGACGGTCAGCAGAAGCAACACCTTTTTGACAGATCAACCCGGATCACCCAGAATTAAAGACCTAACATCAAAAAATATATCCTGAAGGATAACGAGGTTGGGCCATGGATGGACACAATTAATTTTCGTGGCTATTGTGGTTACAAAAGTAGTGCCTGAGGAGCGCAGCTTTCTCATCGTTGCTACTGAGCCAAAATTTAACAACAGTAGGAAGCAAAGTAAACTCCTCTAACGATAAGATACCCTAATTTTTACAAATTATCCCCAGGGACATTTGTCAGTACTGTTTGAAGGATCTTAATTAGCACTGAAATGCATTTGTCAAAATAAATCAACAATTTGGGGATGCTTAACCCTGGTTCCCCCCCCCCCCCATGTTTGTTTGTTTCCTCAGTGGGAGCTTAATTTAAGACTTTTGAATCAGAGGAAGCCTTTCTTTTGACCAAAACTCATTAACCCTTCCTATTCATAAATCTAGAGTGCAGAAGGGACCATTAGATCATCTCGTCTGACCTCCTGAGCAACACAGGGCATGACATTGTGCACAGCTACTCCTGCACCGAGCCCAGAAAAGTGTGTTGAGACTAACATGTATCCTCCAGAAAATTACAGGATATTTGTGGGTAGAAGTAATGTCTTCAGTTGGATCCACTCTTTTTTACAGTAGAAAAAAAAGAAAGTGTTAAACCTTTGTTAAAGGTGAAGAGAGAATCCGTCACTTTTTTTTTTTGCCTCTGAATTTTTAACAACCTAAATGTTAAAACTATTGGTAGCAATAACTGAAGTATGGACAATGTTTTCCTTGAACCCATGCGTTTTTCTTACATTGTAGTATGTCTTGGTGTCCTAGCATATTCCCTTCACTGTCAACTGATAGCTCATCAGTGGTCTGAAAGGAGAGTCCTCAGCCAGAAACCTACTGAATACTTAGTATTTTAAAATATTTCTTTTAATCCAAGCCCCTTGGTGATGTGTCCTGACTGTGAGTTCCTCAATCTCAGTGGCTGTTTCTCTTGGACAACACTGATCTTTTCTCTGCGGGCTAAATTTCTCTACACTGTCCAACAAGGGAATGTGGGAACATATTTTATTTTTACTGCCCAGTTATCACATGAGAAATCTTTTTTTTTTTCAAGTTCAAAGAATTCTTAAGGGGAAGTAGGAAACATAATTCAGAGAGATAGGTCCAAGACGCATTATTAATATGCTAGGCATATTAGAAATTCTTGCCTATGAGCTTAGATTAGTCTGGATGTGATGTAAACACACATATATGGAAAACATATTTTAACATAAGCATTTGGGGGAGAAAAAGTTAAGTCTCACCTGGTTATGCAAGCAACCCAGACCAAGAAATCAGGTTTAGAGAAGTGTTAATTTACTCCATCATTTTGTATTTCACTGCCATCTGTCACACACAGCAGTGTGTCCCCCCCACACACAGAGTGTCCCCCATCAGCTTGACATGAAGAATGATACCTTCCTGTGAAGGACACTGTGGAAAGCACCTGGGGAGCCACACCACTTTCCGGTCTGCTCCTGGGCACAAGTCATCCAACCCAGGACACTGACACCTTGGTCCTTGCTGCCTCCAGCCCCACCCCATATCCACAAGCCCCAGCACCACTCCTCATAGAGTCTGGTGACCACAGCTCCTGGAATCAGCCACCACCCAGCTCACCGTGAATCCCCAGCATCCTGTTCGGTGACTGCAAACATCCGGAGACTAGGCTGACGCACACTTGTAGGATGCTGTGCTGGGGCTACAAAACCCTGTTGCTAATAGTAGCACAACACAAAATCAGAGTCTAGCAGGACATGATTTATTGCTTGATGGTGCCTTCCAAACCCCCACCAGTGTTTTGAAAATATCAGGCTCCACAGAGAATATAATTTGTCAAAAATAATGAAAACTTTGTTCCTTTCATCATATAATATCCAATGTTTTTTTCTCCAGTCAAATTTCCTTTTTGGTCTTGGACTAACTACTTTTTCAGCTTGCAGCAACAAGCATTTGCTAATAATAATCACTGGACAGCTTGAAAACTGGTTTCACAAAATGTCCTCAATCTCTAGTTTGTGAAGGAAGAAAAGATATGCAGAATTAGCCATGTTTTTTCAGTCAGCAAGAATGGTGCAGATCGAAAGGCAAAAGCATGATTCCTTCCCTTTTATTTATGCAATACAGATAAAGGTGCATGCTTTTGTGAAATACATTCAAGATGGCTGTGAGGTAGGTCAAGTCCTGTGCCTCTGAAATGACCCGATGGATTACAGTAAGACATTGCATTAGGGTAAAGGCCTATTGCATACAGGACGTATTAACTCAATCTGAATATATTTCTGGCTCTCTTGCTGTAAGATGTCTTGAGTATCCCAGAAAGCTTGGGTTAACCCTTCTGTGGATGGAGCCAAGATGTTGTATTCACAAGGGCAAACCGCTGTGGTGCAAGACGTGCCCATGAAGCAATGCTCAGGAGGGGGATCATTGTACAATGCCACAGTGATGCCAAGTGTTATGGGGAGGTTCAAAGCGTGGTTTTTTGCAGGCTTTAGAGGGGGTTTGGTACACAGAGCAGGATGCACCTGGGTGCACTGGAGGGTGCACAAGAGGGGTGCTTTGAGCAGGCAGGAGTGTCATGGCCCTGACAGGAGACCAGTGGCCATCAGAGCAGCTGTCGAGGCCAGCCAGGGTGCCCCAGGGAACCCAAAATACACCCAGTTATTGCTCATTGAGTCATGATCCCTCTTCCATTAGCTTTTAATGCTTAGGTGCCTATCCTGCGTGTATCTTCAGCAGCGCTGGCCCAGCCCCGGCTTGAAAGGCAACCCCACTGCCTTGCCTGTGGCACAGACCACCCCGGCAGGCCCGCTCAGCCAGGTTACCCCCTCCAGCAGGCAGCCCCAAACCAGAGCATTGAGCTCTGTCTTTTTTGGCAGCACTCCTCTCCATGCTATGGGCACTGAGGGCTCCTCTCTGGAGCCAGACTTTTTGGGCTCTAGCCAGTACTCAATGACCGTATGTTGCACATCCTGGCAAGGCTTGGCTGCAGCTGGAGGTCTCCAGTGGCTGGATTCGCT
Source organism: Cariama cristata (assembly GCF_000690535.1). Lineage (NCBI taxonomy): Eukaryota > Metazoa > Chordata > Aves > Cariamiformes > Cariamidae > Cariama > Cariama cristata. The sequence goes on from NW_009596888.1 coordinate 25,768, forward strand.
GCAAGGTTTGATGGCATTGCTCTGGGCGGGATGGAAGGAAGAGCCCTTGTATTTGTGGTCTGCCAGGCCTCCTGCAGAGAGCTGATCCACCCGCCCTGCTCAAGGTGCACCCGTGCCAGGGTCCTGCCTTTGTCCCTGGCTCACACCAGATGTTTCAAAAGAGAGCGCAAGAAATCCTGAAGGTGACAGCTACAGAATAACCTGCCAACAGGGAAAGTTTCCTCCAAATCCTATTACTCAGAGGCTGGCTTCGATGCTGGAGCATTAAGCTTTATATCCCCTGTAAGTTCTGTCTGTGTTTGTTTGCTCTCTATGGCCCCACCACAGTAACTCTGAATCTTCAGGGTATCCAAAGAGAGGACAAAGGGTCTCACTGCCATTTTTCTGTTTAAAATAGAAAAGTTCTTTAAGTTAAGGCTAGAAAAAAAAATAAAGTGCAGTCCCTGATATTATGCCTGTCCTGAAGGACTTTATAATCACTTTTCTACTTTTAGGAAATGGTTTTGCTCCCCAGCGACATCTGCCTGGTAGGCTGTTCAAAGAGCAAAAACATATTAAATGCACGGAATAAGCGATATTGAATAACACAGTTCCAGTTACACCATGTTACAGGGAAATGGGAATGGTAGGGATGCAAGTAAGTGTGAAGGGACTGCAGTCAAACGATGCTTATACATTATTGCTTCTAATTTTCTAAATTATTATCAATGAGAGAGATGGAGGGTTAAATGCCAGCATGAACTGTCAGCAGTGTTCCAGAGAAATCTCAACTGTCATTCTTAACTTGGCAGTGTACTTCAAACACAGAAAACTTCAAATTTAAAATAAACCCCCTTTCATCTGATAAAGTTGCTAGGAAGAATAAATAATTAAACATATTGAATCGTGGTGCTGCCAGCTCATCCCCTCTCAGCAGGCACGATGCTGCAAAGCTGGGTCTGAAACCTGTCCTTCAGCAAGGAACGCAACTCCCAGCCCCAAATCCTCCCCACCGCTCTCCATGGACAGCCAGGTGGCTTACACTGACTTCTGCTGCTGCTGGTCTCTTCCAGGACCGCAAAACTTGCTCAAGAAAGGGGCTTTGCACTAAGAGATTTTTCTGCAAGGAGCAGGAGCACAGCATATATGAACATGACATTCATGACACAAAGGTCTGCCTTGTGTATCTCTTCAGCATCCTTGCATATGACTGAAGTGTCTTAGCGTTACCTCAAAATACCAATATCCCTGTAATAGTCTCACAGGAAAGAGAGTACATTAGGTGTAAAGGAGAGAGGGGGAAGAAGGAGAAATAAACATTGGAAGGAGGAATGTACTTACGGAGAAAATGAGAAAATGGTTGTGGGTAAAAAAAACCTCAACTGAAATACTGAAAGAGTATTGAGATAATATAAAACTAATACTCAAAAGGACTGTGGAAAAGGCTGGGATAGAAGAAGGACTGAGTACAGAAGAATGAAAGGAGAATACAAAGGAAAAAAGGGAAAGAAATAGGGAAAAATCAGAGACGGAAGAAATCATTATTGTCACTTTTTTATTTTGTAGAAAATTTGTTTTTGTACAGCATCTAACTTAACCATATATCAAACAGACAGCCTCAAAGAAATTCACAGCCGTGGAAATGGAGGCCAGAGACAAATTGTATATGCTTCGCTCTGACTCTTCTTGGAAGCTGCAGATGTTCATTATTTGGACACACAATGGACAGATTAATATCTCCAGATGTTCACCATCCATCCTCTCAGAACATTAATGGGCAGGCCAGGGAATGAATGCTTTTAGCAGAAACTTCAGTTTCCGCTACTGCTTCAGATGAAGTATTTTGTCAGTGTTTATGTGCTGGAGAGCACCTGCTCCAAATGTAGGGAGCCTACACTACAAAGCAATGCCCCTCCGTGCCACACCCAACACCACACGAAGCCTGCAAACCGCCCACACAAGTGCTGATGAACTGACTTCCAAAGAGAATGAGAATCCAGCATTGCTTTTGACTATTTTACCTGATAGGAATAATCAAATATTTAAAATCACAGAAGTATTAAAGTGGTTGAGTGGCTCAGAGAGTCAGTACAAGGATAGTACTTCACTTGAACCACAGACATAATAAGACAACTTTTGTAAGAAATTTGAACAGGAATTTGTTCATAATTCTACCTTTTATTCACAGAGGAAAAAAGTATGCTTCAATTTAGCTTACCAAATGTGATACAATTAATTGTCATCCATTTATTTATTCTTGTAGAAAAACTTGTGATGACATTTTTGGGAAGGTTCTAGATAGCAAATGTGCATTCTAAGTTGAAGAGAAAAGCTGCTTACCACTAATTCTCAATGCCGTACTATATAAAAAGACAGGTTAGACACTGCTGAAAAATAGTAATTCAGCAGAAGCACCCAAGTCCCCCTGAAAATTATTCAGATAGTTTTGAAAATACTATCTTTAATATTATTGGCATGATTCCCTCTCATTCTCATTCATGAATTCCCACTGGCAAAAATTAACCTTCTGCTGAAGCAAACAGACTTAATCCTACGAAAAACACTGTAAGTGAAGGAAGTGCACTTACTGCCTTCAATGTATGAAAGTGTATAAGAGAAAACAAAACAGGATTTGGTCTTCCACCGGTATGAAGAGGATGTTAAAGAGGCACGTGCTTTTTTCAACTTGAATAATTTCAGTGAAAGGGATGCTCTGGTGGCAGCTTGGAGGCCTTGAGTTTCTCAGCTTGGGCTACAGCTACATTACAGACGCACGCTGTCCTGCAGTGGAATATCTCACCCTGAGAAGAACAGTGCTCTGTAAGAGCCTGTTTTGCTGTTTTTTCTGCCGGTGCTGCCTGGAGCCGCACCAGTTCTCCTGTGAGATGGTCAGGTCACTTCAGCTGACCTGAATTTGGTCTCAAAACACTTTTGCCATAAACTGACGGAAAGAAAAGGTCTGGAAAACTGAAGGTAAAATACTGGCTCTTCTCCAGTGAAATCATTGAGGAATGTAGCTACTCCTTTCAAGAGAACATAGAATTCACCCCAAAAAGATCGATATCCAAATATCCCACACAGAATCTGTGAGAGCTGTTGTATGCAGCAGTTTTGAAAGAGCACTCACTTCTGCCTGCAGGTGGGTAACCCACTTACATAGGAAAAAACCCCACGTTTTGTGACAGCCAGCAGAAGAAGATAAGAAAGAGACCCTTGATAGGAAAAACACAATTAAAAAGATTAGCATGCTATTAAAACAAGTATAAATACATATTATATTACATGAGTGATCTGTGTTTTCTTTAGTGTACATGCCATTTTTTATTAATTCATACACTAAGTGTTTAAGTGTTTCCTAATGCCATTAGGTGGTGCTTTCAGTAAGTAATAGAATAAATAGTTCTTTCACGGTTCTTTTCTGCATTGTGTTCTATTTTCTTAAGTAAAAGAAAATTTAAACCAAACACCATGGGTACCTCCTCCTTCCGAAGCCCACCGACCTCGCACAAAGCTGTGTATCACGTTTCTGATGCACTCTGGCTCCCCTCGGGCGTGATAAACTGCACTTTGGGCACAATGAGGGAAGGATTGGTTCTCCGCATGGAGTTGCTCCTCCGAATGGAGTTGTTTCTCCTCATGGAGTTGCGTTTCCGCAGGGAGTTTTGGTGGGACAGCTCACTCTTCTGCAGGGTCTGGATGAGAATGGATGGCTTTTCGTCAAGTTCTCGAGCACTGCAACGTGGTGCCGCCACTTTGACAGTGTTGCCAAACTTGGAGTAGTCGACTGCATACACGCCTTCCTCTTCGGTGACGATGGGCACAAAGCGGTGACCCCACAGGATCTCCTCTGCTATGTAGGAGGTTCTCGCTTGTGTCGTGATGCCAGTTGTTTCTACGACTCCTTCTAGTATCACGATGAGCTCCAGGTCCTGAAGCACCAGGTCAGCAGCAGAGATATCGTAAAGAGGACTCCGCTTGTCTATGACATGACAAATGATTAAGGGAGCCACGAGGAAAATATTGTTGCTTTCAATGGGGTTATCCACAGGGATATCTACTTGGTGAATGGGTATGACTTCTCCTTCAGGGGTTGTAGTCTTCCTCACAACCTGGATTCTCACTGAGGCGCTAATGATCATGCTCTTCCTCAGGTCTCCCACTCGAAACATGAAGCAAAGTTTGCCATTTCGAACTGCAATGACTGCCTGCCGGCTGAAAATCAAGGTCTCAGCCCGCCTGTGTGCTTGTGCAGTTTTCATGAATATGCAGCCTAGCATGACCGCGTTGATAATCAAACCCACAATGTTCTGCAGGATCAAGACTGTGATGGCCAAGGGACATTCCTCTGTCATCATCCTCCCCCCAAAACCAATGGTCACCTGAACTTCAATGGAGAAGAGGAAAGCGGAGGTGAAAGACCTGGAGAAGAAGATTGCACAAAGTTAACTTTGAGTACATCGAATACAAACCGAGAAGCTATTAACACATACTTTCTAGAAACAAACTTAAAGATCTATTTGTACAGTCCTGGGACACTTAAGCCTTTTGTTAACACCAGCAAAAGCACTGCATGCTCGGTGACTCTGTTTTTGTATGATCAGTGCAGTATCTGATGGTGACAGGGAAGACCTCAGAGCCTGAGCTCCTAAAAGACCATCTGTAACACTAGGTGACCCTGAGAAGCTCACTAGATCCTCTGTTCAGGAACACACGCTGCCCACTGCATTAGTTGATGGTGCTGTAAAACCTGGGCTTTCCACCTTCTCCATCCCATGAAGCTCTTGGTGGAGAGTGTTGGTTTTGGGAACAGTGAGCAATTGGCTGTCACACCAAGATTCTTCCACCAGCCTGTGCAGGGAAAGGAAATGGGGAAAATTGCAGCATTCCACTCATACTACCTGAGTTGTGACCCCCTTTAGCAGGATTTCCTGGAGGGAAAGGGTACACTCCCAGATTTATGACACTTCCCAAACTCTTGCTCGCCTTGTGACTGAGCTCGCAGGATCAGGCTGCAGAGAGAGGTCAGTGGTCTCCACAGTCCCCTCTGCACATCCTGGCAGGAGGACAACGCTGTGACCCAGGGTGTGGGTTTAGCTCACTGCTGTGGCAAGACTAGCTGGAAAATTTCAACACAGAATTGGGTTGTAGAAGTGTGGGTTAAGTTAAGCATCCCTAATATGCTGTAGAGTTGGACATCAGAGAATGCTGTCCACAAACTTTCCAAAATACATTATTTATAGTAGTCCAGAATGTCATATCCCCTGTATATATGAGGGTCTTTAATTTCCTTTTATAACCAGATACATCCTTCACCAAAGTCTCAAAATCAGTACCTTGAGGTTTAGCCAGTAGGCTTGCAGCACATTGGGTCTCATTTGAACTAATATCATAGTCACCCTTCTAAAACAGTGCAATCCACCAACATTTGAAGCATTGCCATGCTCAACATGGCTTACCTATGGAAAATATGTCCTGCCCATGAAGATGGTTCTAAACCATTCATTGAGTTTGGTTTGCTTTTCAATTAATCAGCTTTTAAATAATTTTTCCTTTTTTTTCCCTAACCATATTTTCAGTGAACTTGAGGTCATAAGGAGACATTAAAATAGCATAGGCAATATCAGGGATAATTTCCTGTAGAATTAAAAAATTTCTTTCAGAAAACCAGCCAGTCTTTGCAGAGATATCTTCGAAAGAACTTTGTCTTATTTTTTTTCCCTTTTGTATTTTTTTAATCTTTGGCAGATTCCCTTGTATTGAGGGGTTTATTTTCGCATTTCACTATGAAGAAAACAGGGATGAAGGAGTTTATTAATAGAATCCATGGAATGATTTATTATGTTCATGAATATTTAGTTACATGCAGAATGAAGCTTCTGGTTTAAACTTAATTCAGCTTAATTCAGCTTAAAGCTCTGTGGAGTAAATATTCTGATTTCCCTTAACAGTAAATATACCGCTTCTTTAAAAACAAACAAACAAAAAAAAAAAAAAGAAAAGAGAATCCTCTTTTTTACAGTGGAAGTAACCGAAGCAGCAAGTTTATACAGCATTTTGACCATGTGAAGAGGGAGCCAGAAACTCCAAATCACACTGCTCCCAGGTCTTTCCCCTTAGAGCTTGTAACAGTTTTCCTCTTTGGGTAACGTTTGGTTTCTGTGGCAAAGAGCTATGAAACTTAGAAATTTCTGCAGTGCTTTGAAAAACTGAAGTGCTGTGCAAGTTCTAGGCACTGGTTAAAATTTCCAAAACCAGGTTTCCTGTAAATCTGTAATGGCACCTACCCAAGAAAGCTCTCCTGAAATATCTATGGGCCTAAATCTCAGGAAACTGGGTTAAAAAATAGTTGCCATTATTTTGGCATACATATCACTGCAATATTAAATACATTTTATATCCAACAACTCACCATTCTTAAAAATGTCAGCAATCATATTGCTATTTCACCACTTTCTCCAAAGCGGTAGCCAGATTTAACAAGATGAAGTATTTCACTATGAAGGGAAAAGACTTTCCACGGCTTGGACATGGACACTTGAGCAGCTGTTGGCTGAACCACCCCAGGTACTTGCACAAGGGAGCCATGTGTGTTCTTTGTCACGGGCTAAACCAGAAAGTTATACCGATTCATTTGCTCTGTTTTTTCACACCCTTCCAGGCTGTCCTTGCAGTGGAGGTTAGCTATCATCTTGGAAGAGCCATCGGTGTGGGGTTGCCGCAGCCGGGGCTATGGGGAGGGAGTGAGGGGCAGAGATGCAGCCGTGGGTCTACCTCGTCCCAGTGGCATGAAGCCCTCAGCAGCCAGCTCAGGCTCTGCGGGATGGCCCAGGAGCCCTGTGGGGAGCCCCATGGGGTGGGCCAAGCCAAGGGGGCTGCCAGCTAAGCAGAGGGATGTCCCCCCAGCTGACCCTGAAGAGCTGGTAGGGTGTAGTTACCCACTAATTTGGGTTAGACAAATCCCACAAATCCCAGAAACACCAGGGGTGACACCCCAGCAGGCGCAAGCTGGGTCATGATGTCTCATTTCAGAGGCAACTGCTTGTGGCTAGTTATTGGGAAAGAAAAAAGGCAGCAACCCCCCCACACTCCAACTCTCCAACGTAATGAAGGTTAGCTCCAAAAATATTCGTTTAGGAAAAAAATGTCAAAACAAAGGGAGAATGAAATCTTTGCTCCATCATGAGCCAAATATAATGTCACTTCAAACTTGGTGAGGTGCCTCAAAACTATGTGCAGGAGAAAGGAGAAAGGGAAGCAGATACTCCAATGTCTCAGCAGACACTGCAGCCCCCCCCCCAGTCCCTCACCACACTGCAATGTGTAAAGGCAGCTGATCTGGGGCAGTCTGGCACTACCGAATCAGGATTTTTCTGCTTAAAACCCTAGTGCTATAAAAAGAGATTTTACTGATGAGATGACAAAGCAATCTTATTACTTACCCCAGCTCCAATTAACAAACACTGTTCTATTCCATGTATATATGTGTCAGTTTATCAGTGCTCTGAAAATTGTCATGGCTTTGGGGATGGAGAGTAAAATACTTTAACATGTGACATTTAATTTAGTAGTCCCTTAAGCTTTCACTGTCTGACACATCATGCACACTGTGGAAACTGTTCCTGTCCAACTGCGGGTCTATGGCTTTATCAAGGTATTTTGAAGCACCTCATATTTACCTGTCTCATGAGAGCCATCTTGAAAGACATCCAATTTTGCCCTAAGTGGCACTCTGCTCGCTAGCCCTGCCTGACACCACCCACGGCTGGTACCACTCAGACACTGCTTTTGGGGTTACCACCTTTTGCCGATACAGCGAGTGGCTCACATCACGCTGGGGATGCTCCCGCTGCCGTAGACAACGTTACAATACATATAACACATACCCACTCTTGTAGCAGGCTCTTAGCTCGACAGGCAAGGAATGTTACCCACAGAGTGTGGAGACACATGAAAAGCAGCAGGTCTCCCTCTCTTTCAGATCCTGTAAGGAATCAAAGAAATCTACAGTACAGTATTTTCCAAGCCCAGAAGGCTTGCTGAATTTACGTAATCTAGAGGAAAACACCACACTTTTCAACTGTCTCAACTAAACACAACAGTTCACGTAAACTAAAAGCTGCATTTTAGGCATTGGCAGGACAGCAAGCAGCTTTGTTCCCCCACCTTCTTCATCCCACAGACCGTACTTTACCTGACACATGTCACGCATGGTGTCCACTTTGTGCTGTTCGTAGGGCTTTCTGTGCTTGGGTCCATGTCGCCGTGGGCAAAAGCCACCAGCCACCACATCATGGCGAAGAGCAGCCAGCTGCAGAGGAAGGACATAGTAAAGATGACCAGCGTGTGACGCCACTTCAGGTCCACCAAGGTGGTGAAAATGTCTTGCAGGAATCGCCCCTGCTCGCGGATGTTCTTGTGTGCCAGGTTGCATGCCCCGTTCTTGGCGATGAAGCGGGCTTTGCGTGGCCGGTCTCGGATGCGTGGCTTGCGCAGGTTCTCGGCAGCGATCCGTGCCAACACATACTCTTCAGGGATGATACTCTTCCGAGCCAACATCTTCCTGCCACCATAGTCCACTCACCAAGATGCAAAATGAAGGGTGGTCCCTCTAGCGCGTCTCCGCAGGGCTCACTCTGCCCTGCAAGAAGAGAGAACCTGGTCAGATTCGTCACCTATGCACTACAGCAAGAAGCCCAGATTAGGTACCCCCTACCAACAACCATTACATTAAATGTCACCGTATGGCTACTTATTCTACAGTGCCCTCCCTCTTTCAGGCTGTCATTTTTATATGAGCAATTGGTATCAGCTTGTAACAGAAAGGAAAGGTGCTATTTTGACACTCCTTGCAGGAAGGGAGGCTGCAGAAGAGTCTTGCGAACTTGGTGTAAAGTAACACGACGTACGACAGGTTGGCTCCTCAGGCTGTTTCTCCAGGAGACAGCAGTGCCCAGGCGGGCACTAAGTTATTCGCATCCTTCAGGACCTGAAGCACCAGACTCCTCTGGTTGGAACCACGGCCAGTCTGCAGAGAGACCGTGGAGACTCATTTCTCACGGCTATAGCCCAAAGCACCCGGGCGCCCTGCCGCAAGCCCCTGCCCGGTCCCCCGAAAGCATCACAGGACGGAGCCCAGCTGGAGGTGCGGGAGGCGGGGAACGGGACCCCACGGAGCAGACGGTCGCATTTTCCTTTCGCAGCTCTCCGTCCCGTCCGGGATTAGGCGGGGAAACCCTCCCTTTATTCCCAAACTTTGTCCCCAAACGGGTGACAGAACGAACCTACGGAAAGCCCGGCTCCCCCCGGCTCCCC
>NW_009596889.1:0-9516 GCF_000690535.1 Cariama cristata
ACAGAGCACTTGTGTGAAAACTTATTGGCATGTTCGCTACAGATTTAACTTAGGATCCCAGTTTTCCCACTTTCACATCCATTTCAAAGACAGAGTACTGTGACAGCAGTGGTGTGCTTTGTCTTTTTTTTTTTAAATTATTATTTTTTTAGTTCAATGGACTCCGTAACAATACGATTCACTGTTGTGAGCACCTGTCAAACTCATGACAGGCTTGCATGCCTGTCCCACCTTCGCCATGCCTGTAGTGGCTCTGAACAAGCAGCAGTCTGTTTTGGGGCTGCCCTGGTTTTTATCATTCAGCACGCTTTGATACTGTAGCCAACAGGGACTTCTGCAAAAATGTTTTTGCTTAAAATAGACTGGTGACTTCTTTCCACACAATTGATAAGTCTAAAACCGGGACAAAGGAGTTAAAACATTGGCTGATGCTGGGTTTATCAGGAGAACTTTGGTAACACCTTTGAGTAATGCACTGTGAAGTAAAAGACGGTGCCTGTCTCACACGCAGTTCTGTATTTTCAGATTTGGGGAGCAGTGACTGATTTGGATGACCTTCATTCACACTGAGGAGTGGTGATGCGATACAGAGAGAGTGTCCTCAGTAATGAATGGAAACAAGTGCCTTAGTTCAGCGCTCCTTATGTTACATTTTGCACCACATTTCTCGAGTATTTGTAATTTATTTGGCTTATTTTGCTACGTATTTTTCAGTATTTGTATGTTGCTGGGAAAGGGGTTTGTTGTGCACACAGCTGGACTTTATAACGCTGGACACTTGAAATGATTTCTACAGTCCTCACTCTTGCGTTGCAAGGTTGATTACTACTGGTGTCCCAAGGCCTGAAATTAAGCAAAAAGTGCCAATGAAAATGGGTTTGTAAGAATAAAAAAGCTTTAAAAAAGTTGAAAAGCTCACCATTACAAATCTTTTTTTTTGTATAGCAAAACGTAACAGGATACTTCTTAGTTTTGCAGCCCGGTTGTGCCCCTACCCTAACGCGTGCGGTGCCGAGGGGATCAAGCTGGTCGTGTGCCTCGCTGTAACCTGGGACCTTGTCCGTCCGTACGCAGCGTTGAGGGCTGTAGCGGAAAATGGCTGTCGGCCGGCCAGAACCACACGGCACATCGCCCTGCAAGTCCATGACGGCCCCGAATGCTCTCCTAACCGGCGTCTGGGGCAGAGCTCTGATGTCAGGAGGCTTTACTAGCACGGGTGGAAAACAGGCAAGTTTTGGTCGAGTTTTGTTCTGGCTCTTCTGTAGCTTTGACTCATTTTCTTCCGATGCAGTATCTCAAAATTCGGGTTAATTTTTTGGATGAAAAAATAAGTAGACAAGACATTGTCAGACTGCAGAAAACGTTCTGACGTGCGTGGATGTATGTTCTTCACCAAGACCTTGGAAGATTATTTTCCTTTTTAAAACAGAGCATACTGTGAGTTTTCTCAGGTCTGCATTTCCTCCGAAGATGTAAAACATCTTAAAGCCCATTATGAGCACCTTAGAAAAATTTGCTTCTTTATAAAATTCCCGATACTTGAAAATAAGTCTTCAGCTAACCTGCCTCTTGAGAGAGCTGGTACAGAATCAGAGCTAGAAGCAGGAGATTTATTGGGGAAAAAGACGTGAAGCAGAGGGAACTTCAGACTAAATGATGTTCCTGCAGTTTTGCTAACACACACACTGCTTCTGAAACACAGCCTGTGCCCTGACCCCCCCAAAAAAAAACCCCGTACATAAACCATGGTGTGAGAATACGGCCAACTATAAGGAGGTGCTTAATTCCTTCAGAAACCACCTTGGTGTTAGACTGGTACCAATGGCTTTGAAAATGCACAGGGTAAAAGCTCTGTGCACACAAATAGAAAGTTCTTGGTGTTCTTTTCCAAGTTTCATGTAAACTCTTGCCAAAAGCATGAAAGGTTTTAAGGGAGAATAGTGAACTCTGCTACCTCCCTGCACAAGTTTGTTTTAAAACTATCATGCATTACAGGATTACAGGATGTTACATGGAATAATGTGGTATGAATTAGCCTTTCTTCAGATAGTTGGGTCAATGAAATAGTGTCCTCTTAACATGGTATGTGACGCTAACAGCATGAAGACTGATTTTTCATTTAAGTACAATGTAGTATTTGGGGCTTGTGGAGCCCTTTCCTTATTCTCTGTTTTGTTTATTAATCGCTTCAGAGAAGAAGGAGACCTTGCCAAAAAAGGGAGGGGAGGGATCCCTTCTTAAACAGAATTTAAAGGAGTAGCCATGTTCTGATGGCTGTGTCTGGGCAGAGGTGCGGAGCTGGTACCTTGAAGAATCCCAGCTAGCTGTGCTTATTGATCAAGGGCTAGAAACATTCTCTGCTACGCTGTGAATTATGGGCAATGGGTGTCAAACATCGACGTCCAGAAAATGTAACACTGATGTGTTCTCTTCTGATGTGTGAGCTGAAATTCAAAATGCAAGAAAGTATTTGCTGAGACTAAACAGTAAAATGCTTTTGAGTGCTTCAGAAAATTGGTACCAATCTAAAATCCTGCAAATTGTGTTAACTAAAGCATGACTTTTTTGTGCTTTGATAACAGGTAAAGTACTTTTATTTATTATTAAGAATTACTTTTTGTCAAAGAACAGGGGGAACCTCTCTCAGACAAGAATCAAACATACTCACTTTTTAATAGACAGTACATTTTTGTACTTTCAAATAAGATTTTATAGAAGCATAGATTTCCAAAGCAGGTTTCAAAGACTGCTTACACATAGTTCTCTGTATATACATGAGGTTACTGGGCACTATAGAAATGCAAGGGCCTTACTAAAGATTATGTTGGGCAGCAGCGTAAAAATCAGAATTGGACCATGTGTGTACCGACTGCTAGCAAGCCCGCATCAGCAAAGCGCAGGGCCGCTGCTCATGGTCATAGGTTGAGATACATGGCATAATTGCAATTTTATTCCCAAAGAAATGTATTAAAAATGAAGTAGTTCTAGTTCTATGAAATCAAAAGGCCCAATAGAGTAAAATGTTAAGTGAAGCACTCTTCTTGTTTGGTTGTATTACTGTTAATGTAGTATTTTTTTAAAGATTCAGAGCATAACTTTTGGAGGATGTGCTCATAAACACCCTCCCTCCCCTAACTTACTTAAGAAATAAGCAATCATAAAGATTTGTTAGCACTCTCAGAAAAACTCCAGCTCCAAAGATTTTCATTTTATGCAGATTTCTGGTTTTTTTTCCCCCACGGATTAAGGGCTTAGGGGAGAAATAGCTGCCAAATGGTTTTATAGGTGTACATAGAACCAAAAAGTTTAATATAGTTGAAACTCTACAGTGGGTAACTGTGAGGGACATCAAAGTTAACTCTTCCTTAAGCAATTTTTTGCTGCTTACACTTACATTTAAATTCAGATTTCAATGATTCAGAAAAGGACTGAAGCTAAATTTATTTTGGTGTCATGAAGAACTGCAAACTTGCATGCAAACTACTTCTGTTTTATTTAAAGCCGGGGCTTTCAGTCAGTACTTGAAAAGCCTGGCTTCTGCTCCTATCGGCTTCCCTGGGATTTGGATCCAGCCCAAAGTACCGCAGAAAGGTAGGGGAAATGATCTAGGTTTAATTGCCTATTCTGTTCAGAGTCTTGTGTTATGGGGTTAGGGTAACATGGCACTGTGATGAATGTTCATCTGTCAGGAGTTCAAAATCTGCTGTCTATGCGTGGCAGTAATTAAATCACCTTAATAGTTTTTCATGATTCTTTTTAAGAGAGGGAAAATTACTCGCCTTGGATTAGCATATTGCCAAAGACTAGTATAAATATTTATGGGGTGCACTCTTTCAATCGAAAGCCTGTACATTCTTCACAGGTCTCCATAGTTCTCTTACTCTGAACACAGAAGAGTAGGCATTTGAATGCACTACTTACCATCACTTCCCCCTCTTGTAAAGCTTCAGTAGATATTGGGCTTAACAGTAAAAAAGGTAAGTTAGTTTAGAAAGCAGCATCTCTTGCAACACATCGATGATATTTAATTTCCTGGGTAAGCTGCAGAATCCTTTGAAGGTGCATACGTTTGTGAAACAAGTTTGAGAGTTCTGAATTTTTGCCTCTTACAGTTGTAGAAAATACACAGTGTTGGAAGAATTATTGGCTTCTCTCTCTTTTTTCCTGCTTCCACATTAAGGGCTCATGCACTATTCTTATATTCTAAAACACTGAAAAAAGAAAAAGTAATAATGTAAACTCTCAGTAGAAGAGCTACACACCTTCCTTCTTTTTTTATAAAGGTCATCAAGCAAAATATTCCTAAGAGTATGAAATGATTATGCCTGTGTTAAGAACTGTGGAACAAAGCGATCAGTATACTCCTGACTTGAATAATGCCAGGATTTCACTGTAGATCATTATGGAAAACTCAGGAAAACAGTCAGCGCACAGCTCTTTCATGGCTTTGTTTATGTGTACATATGGTCTGTGCTGGCTATCTGCAGAGACGCGTTTATGTTGCATTACAGGAAGCAAGTTGAGGGGCTGGTGCTTCTCCATAAAATTATTCTTCGACCTGCTGACGTTAGAGGGTGAAAGTAATGCTTTTAATGCATGGAAACTTGGTGAAGTTTTATTTAGAAATACCTTTCCAGAAATGTAAGTAGTAAGCTAAAATCCTTCTTGGCCGATTTCAACATTGTACGTAAAGTGTTCCCATGCTTCTCTCTTGGGTTGCTTTCCTCCAGGACAGCGGTACCTCTGACATATCTGGGCATTTTGAAACTGAGCTTTCAGTTGCAGTAAAATCTCCTGAGCAGCTGTAACACACAACAGAAATGCCTGTCTTTTAAACAGTTACTAATATTAAACAAATTGTTCTTTTTTTTCTTTCAGAGCACTGTTTCCAAGTTTACACTGTAAAAGTCATGACAAACTTCAGTATATGTAAACATTCAAGTTTTGGTGCATACTGCTGAGGTTAATAGTTTGCTAAAATGTTGAGACCAGGAACAGACAAACATTTTTAATATAATACAAAAGCAAGCTTGTTTTGCTAAGACATTGCAGCTTTAGTAAAGATATTTATTGAGCTCCCTTCTAGTCCAAGGAAAAAGGATACACTTTTTATAATAGTGGACATTGTACGTAAGTCATGGGATCATTCCTTTGTGTTTTAACTATTCCTGTTGTTTACCCTGCTTCAACAAAATCCAACAAAGCTCCTGACAGCGTGCCAAGAGAGAGATTTAATGAGTATTGCAACGTAAACGGAACTGGTGAAGCACAGAAGGTGCAGCTGTAAGAGCACAGCAACTCCGAGGCTGGACCACAGTGCCAGCTCTCCAGTTTGCTGTCCCCATCGGTGACAATGAGCGCATGCCGAGCCAACAGTAAGAACAGGGCAAGTGGATACAAACGTAATACTAAAGTCATCCCAGCCTACAACTATTATTTTTGTGCTGGACTTCCTGAGCCAGATGTGGTTTCTAAGTATTTTCCTTCCGTAGTTTGTAGGATTTCAATGATAAAGCATTTGGTAAGCTATGTTTTTATACAGAACTGTGTATGTTAAGACAAAATTACTGAAATGGACATTAGGCAAGGAAAAAAAATATATTTCTAGGTCTATTCCAATCATGTACAACTGATATGCACATAACCAACACTACTGGAGGGTGCACTTACGTGTGTGTTGGTAAGGAAAGGAAATATACAGGCCTGTCCAGAACAGAGAGAGAACAGACATCTAAAATGCAGTGATTGTGTGGGGTTTGAGTAGTAAATGCTAATACCTTTGCTCGCTTTGCACTTTTGTTAACAAGTTACATAGTGTTACACAGGCTTTTGGTCCTTAGCAGCAGAAGTTTTCTTACGTTACTTCTAATAAGTAATGTACAAATACTGTATAATAAGCTGATGGTTAATTTGGAATAAGAACTAATTTTTCCTTGACTGAGCTGTCTTAACCTCTGCACTACTGATTGGGGAGAGAGGGAAATTATAGAGCCTGAAATTTTTTTGCGTGTTTTTCTTGAGGGGTCGTCTCTGTAGAATGTATCCTGAAGGTTACTGCTGCTCCTTTGCAAGTGCAAATAGCTAAGGGAGAGGTAATCTGAGTGGTAACCTTGAGACAGAAAGTAGGGGCAGATGGCATGAATTAGGAGTGCGGTAGTGGTGTATCTACCACCAAAACTTAACAACGGAATTTTCAGGCATTAATGGAGAAGTAATCTTCATACTTTTGAGGGAATTGATTAGAAATTTCACATTTCTGTGACTGCACATCTATATGACAGCATGTACCATCTACAGCTGTATTGTTGTTGGAAACAATGATAAAGAACTTCACTGGAAAGGTGCTGACATTTTGGAAGAAATGATTATGCATTGAAAGGGCCTCTATTTGAAAACAAACTCTTACTTTTTTGTAAACTTAGATTTATTAAAGACTAAAAATATATTGATGGAGTTGTCCCTCTATAAATTAGGGCTACTCTATTTATAAGGATGTTTATTTTGTTTTCTAGCATACATTCTCAGATCTTGAAATGGTATGCAGTGCTTGTTTCAGTAATTAAGCTGTTTTAAACAAGGATTTTGCATGTACTGTTTTAGGGACCAGGTTCCTTAGAGTATAAAAACTGGCAGCCCATCCAAGCCTGTGTGCTCTAAAAGTGTAAGGTGTTATTACATTTCTTTGAGTTCACTGGAAGCTTAAATAGTAATCAAACCTTTCTTCCCCTATGCTTTCACCATTAACTTAAGTGCACTTAATTATCCAGTTGTGAATGTGAAGATCTAAAATAGAGAATCTCATATATTTTACCTATTAGAATAATTAAATTCTATTTTAATAAAATGTTCACTAAAAACAATTTACATTGCAATACTTATACATCTAATAAGAGGAGAACTATTTGTCTTTTGTTTGAAAGTGAGAATGGAGGCTACATTTGTAGTGCCAGTATCTTATTCTGTATACTATATTGTTAATGGAAGGCATTACTACACATTTCAATCTAACTGTAGAAAATTATAAAATACACTTTAAATGGTAGTGAAGAATGAGAGTTTGTGCTAAATTAGACACTTTGTCTATCCTCTGCTTTAATAATGTTATCACACAGCATGAACAACACAAAACAACAGAAGTTCTAAACAAAGATGAATTTTGGGAAGCAAGAAAAATAAGGGGAGGTTTTTAAAGGCCACACTGTCATGGAACTAGTTTTGAATTTCTGTTCTTCTTCTTAAAAAAACCCACAACAATCCCCTGTGGAAGAAGGAAGCTTTTTTCTGTATGCCATTAAAAAGCTTTGCACTGCTTAATTTTTCTGCAAATTTCTAACAGAAAACAAATTCAAGGACATCAATGACTTGAACACAACCTGATCAAAATTTTTGCTTGCTTTTTTTTAACATACTGGCTTAAAAGTGTTGACTTTTCTACAGACTTAATAACAACCAATAAAATGCTATACTGAGTCCTCTACTTTTGCTAGGCAAAGCTTGCTGCCAATTCATGACTTACAGCACTTGAATTACTGTCATAGTTGGGTTCTTTTTCTCCTGCAAAAATCAGGAGCTTTGTGAAAAAGGGAAACCTTGCATAAAGTGATGTGGTGCTTTCTGCTAATAGCTGCACCTCAACAAATTTAGAAAACGACTCGGTGGTGAAAATGTATTTTAAAGCTCCCAAGCCTTGGTGTTGCAAGTCTTACATTCTGCTGTTACATTCTGATCTGTTAATTGTTGTTAAAAGTAGGATGAGACTGGTTATTAACTCTTGGAAACTCAAAGAAAGAACCAGTGAAATTTTTATGTCTCCTCCTGAAACGTCAAGGGACGCTCTTTAAAGAAACCACACGTTGCAGCTTGTGGTATTTCTAAGTATCAAGGTCCAGGAGAGGAAAACTCTGTTCATCTCTGGTTTTAATATTTAAAATGAACTACATATTTAGTCATTTAATTCAGATGCTGTATATTTTTAAATGAAACAGGATCAATAGGAACTTAGTAGCTGGGTGAGGGGTTTTAAATCCAACACGTCTTTTGTGCTCAGTGAGAGACAAGGTCAGCAGCAGAATAATGTATCTGGTTACAGGTAGTTTAATGAAGTTTTATTGTCAAAGTAGGGCAGGAACTATTCCATCACATGGGACGTACAAGCAAATAGATTTCAAGACTACCTTACATGCTATTATAAATCACAGCAATATATTTTAGAACATGTGAACCATTAGAAAATAGTACTTTGGTTGCCAAAAACTGAGTCTCTCGGGCATTTCTTCTGTTGAACAGAAAAGCTCAGACATGTGCAGTGAGTTTATGCATCTGTATGTGGCACTATAGGATGCTGAAGATGGTCCAGTGTTGCTTCAGGATCAGAGTCTTCTCATAGCTATGTGTTTCCTGGACTCTCAATAACCAATTTCTGCGTGGAATACAGCTGGCCAATAGTAACCTGAAATCAAACCACAATATCAGAAAGGTGAAACTGGAAAGTAAACAGGTTGTAATTTCAGCTTCACAAGAGAGATTAAAAAAACCCCAAGAACTGAGTAGCCCATACATTAAGCTTTTGCATAAAGGCATTCTTCTTTCTATGTGCATTTTTTGGGTAAATAATACTGTTATCAGCCTAGACTTTAAGAAAAATAACTGATACATAAAATATCTGCATATTGAAATAATGCATATTGAAATAATGACATTGAGGAATGCTCTTCAAAGGCTCATATTAAAAGTTAACATTAGAAGTTACTACAGAGGAAAAGCAAACAGACTGTGTATTTAGAAAAATGAAAAGATGAATATAATTAAAAATAAAAAGATGGATGTAGTCAGCAGATATTTCTTATTATGCTTTTTGGATGGAGAGCCTAGATATAAATTACATGGTACAGTATAGTTTTTCAGTTCCTTTGGAACCCTAATTTAATTTGCCTTACAAATGGTGAAAATAGTTAGTTCAGCAGTAACATTTTACACACACTGGAACTGACCTCTTGTTCATGAGATGGTATTCACACCTCATATATTTTTTGCTTTCTAGTGGAATGAGGAAATGAAAAAATGACAAAAATGCAACATCGATGCTTTTATTCTCTTGTTCTGTAGTGCTTTCTAGTCTGCATCGTAACATTGGTAAATTGTAGTCAGATGCGTGGTTGGCAGTAGTCACACACAGCTTTTCGTTTAAACAGTTGAGATGTGGAAGGAAGAAGTTTCATGCAAGTAGGGTAATGTAAGCAGGAGAAGACAACATTTATTTTAAAGTATGAATTTTGGAGTCTAAATTTTAATATCTGTTATGCCCTTTCTCATCCCTACATTCTCCCCAAGGCCTGGGTACACAGTAGCTCTGTGTTCTTTTCACCAAAAAAAAAAAAAAGTTCATATATTTAATTATGCAATTAGGACAAAAAAAGGCTAAGTGCTTAATTACACTAAGTACAGTATATTTAGTAGAATTTAATACTGCACAAACTAAGCCTGACAGCAAGTCAGGCTCTCAAAGTAGTAAAAAAT
>NW_009596889.1:9538-29227 GCF_000690535.1 Cariama cristata
TTTCAGCATTTTCATTTATCATTTTTGCGGGGAAAAATCCTGGCGGCTCTTAAATAAAAATTTCTCATCTGTGCCCACACTCACATAAAATGCAAAGAATATTGCCTTTTAGGAAATGAACTATTTCATCTTGATAAACAGCCTTGTCTAAAACTTGTAACGCATTGATTTTAATCTTGAAATATTTATTACAAGGGAGCATTTATGAGCCATTCTTAATGGAACAGAAGTTCTCCTTGCCAGCAAATGTTCCCTTCTTTCGGCACTCTGAACTAAGCTAGTAGCAGCATATGAACAACTCTGATTATTTTTGAAATTACTTATGAAGTATGTTGCATACAGAATATTTAAAACAAAGGCCGTACACAACTGTGGCATATGTTACCAACAGAAATTTTAAGCTGTCAACAAGTGTTACTTATCAAAGAGAACTCGCTGCTCTGGGTTATGTGGCAGGCTAGACACTTTAGTTGCTGCCTTACCACAAACCATGCTGTAGTACTTAATTTTTGTATACTGTGTTTTGGAGCCTAAAGAATCTTTAATCCTTTCCCACACAGTAGAGCAAATTTAATGGGAGGCTCAGAGGGATTACAAAAATGCTGAAACCTGAATTGCATTTTTTTTTTTCTCCACCAACTGGGGAGATAGATGAGGCTGAGTACGTGACTTCTCAGTCAATCATACTCAGCTGGGGCACATGGCTTTGTAGGAGAAAGGTACGAGCTGTTGTTTGCTGTCCCTGTGCCAACAGGCGATATTATCTACTGCTGTACTTCTTGACTCGAACGCAATAAAATCATAGATGTGTGTGTTGAGCTGCTTCCTTGGTAAACCACAGGCGTGCAGGCATTTCAGCGAGCGCAGGGGCACCAGTGCTGTGCTGTCTGCCTCTGCCGGGCTGCTGCGGCTTGCCTGCTCTGGTGCCTCCCTTCCAGAAGCCTATGCCGTGACATTTTAAGCTGAAGTTTGAAATGTAAGGATTTTTTTAAACCGTTAGCCTTGAATTTCTAACATTATGATCAAGTCTTTCCCATGCACTTTAGACAAAACAAACAGACTTTCCGTTTATAGCTGCTGAAAAATTGACATCTATAAACATCCCCTGCCTCAGCAGAAGGACTGCACCAGTACTTACACACTGACTGACACTCATTAACCCTCTGAATCAAACCAGTGCTCTTCCAGTGTCCTCACCCACGCTAAGTCTAAAGAAAGCTCTTAAGCAACAAGCATCGCTGTGGATCATTCTCCCAAATTAAAGACTTCAGTGGCTATCTATTGTGTTCTTTTTTCATCATGTGTTTCTGGCTTGTACACTGCATGCCATTTACTCTTCTGCTCGGTGGCTGGAAGCCAGTGCATAGGTCACTGTCAGGGTATTTTCATTAATCACAGGAAGCTTTTGTGGAAAAAGGCTCTACCATTTGCTCAGCAACTTTGTTACCCAGAATTTTATTTACCTCTGTAAGGTAACACATTGCAACTAAATTCTGCAGGAAACAATGTGCAATAAAGAATGACTTTGTCATCAGGAGAAGACAATAAATAGAAATATAAAGGTCGCTTTTCAGATCTTACTGAATTATTTGATGTTTAAATTCTGCCTGCAAAAATTATGTACTTTAAAAATAAGTCTGACAAGTCCAACCCTCAAAACCTGCCAATTTGTCCTTGGTTCAAAGATTTAGTACAAGTCTATACGGTCAGCTTTTTCTTGTGAACTTGAAAAACTTAATCTTGCCTTCCATCTGAATCCAGGAGAAGACTTAGAGTTTCAGAATGGGACGTATCAGCAGATGTGAGACAACAAATGGGGAAAAAGAAATTACTGAACACTAAGCACTGGTCCATCCTGTAACCCAACCATTCTCTGGTTATTAGGTGCTTGTGTGTTCATAGGGAAACAGTACTTTTCCTTGCTCGTGGCTGGCAGCAGCAATCACAGGGAGAAGCCACTTCATGGAATCTTTCACTGGTATTTGGAAAAAAGCAAGTAGGAGAGGTTTACCCCAGATAACAGAATATCAAAGATGTGTATGGGGAGGTACAGTAAGAATTAAATAGTAGAATTAAGTAAGAACAATTAAAGGAGCAGAATAAGTATCGAGAAAAAATCCCAGTGTCCTGAAGACATTAGAAGAACATGCTATCACTTTAAAATTTCAACAAATCCAGTCAAATTGCCAGCTCTGAACTCTGTCCTCTCAAATGGTCTGTGCCTGGCCAGTGCCTGACTCTCAGGGACACCCATGGCTGGTGAGCAGGTTACGTGTAGCTTCCATGCCAAGCCACATGAAAGATACAACTGCAATGGGACAGTGGTGACCTGGGAGGTAGCCTGAATCCTAGGGCTGCCTTCTTATCTGACACAGCCAGTGGAGTAGATCCTACAGACCCATTGCCACTGCTTGCAAAATACCGCTAGAAGATCTTCTTCAGCTTTTGAAGGTATGTGGCATGTCTTGTGGGTTTTATCCATATGAAGATTTTACTTTGCAGCTCAGAGTTGAGGTAGAAGTGACTGCTCCTATTTCTGCAGAGCTGAAAATAAGGTGATCAGGTTTTAAAATTTTTAAAATTTGCCTTGGTCATTTTAGAGTACATGGTTCTGCTCTGAGAAGTATGACGGCATCTTTGCTTGACAGCTCTGTATATATTCAAAATGTCTGTCCACTTGAATAACCACCACATTTTTCCCTCCTTAGTTGGGCTGACTCTGCAGTACAAAGGTGGCCAGGCATCTCTTACTCCCATGTACTTTACAGAATTGTAATTGCGTGGTTAATAACCTGTGAGTTCTAACAAATCCTACTGAGCCCTAATGAAGATACTTTTTCTCACTGTCACCGAACTACTCACCATTATCTTCCTGCCAAACCTGACAATCTCTGAACTACTAGCTACCTGCCTGGGTGAGGTCTCACTGACAAATTTCAGTGTGAATGCCCTAAAATTACTCAGGTAAGTAACTAGGCAACAGACCTGAGGAAAGGTGATGTCCAAAAGGAAATGGCAACGTACAGCCAAAGTGTACACTCACATGGGTGGATCTGAAGAAGGATGTCCACAGCTTCAATAAAGAAATGCACAATCAAAATGGCAACAAATCTGGCTTGTACTATCTCTTAGCAGGATGGACACACATGAAGCAAAGACAACAATTTAGGTCTCAGCCCTTGAAGGAATCTTAGCACCTTGCACAGCTGGTGACATATCTTGATTGAGTTCTCCAGCACATAGAAACATCATCTTCCTCATTGCAATCAGGGTATGTTCTTATGTAAATCAATGCAATATGACTACAGACCCTCATAATGGTACTTTTACCATTGCTTTCTAAGCTAAGAGTTGTACAGAGGAGTTTCCCTTCTCTGTCCTCTCCATGCCTCATCCCATTTGTAACACAAATAATAAAAGTAACAGTGTTTCTTTATTTAATAACTGTCACCTCATTTAAATATAGTTTCTGAAGTAATCTCTAGGGAACAATTTTCTGCTCTCAAAGGCAAACCAACTCCCCAGGGGTTTTTCATGCCACTGTTTATTTTTTGATGTCAGACAAAAGCAGGAGTGGCCTAACAGGAGATGGTGCAACACTCCTACTCTACGTAGAGTCACCTAATTGGTGAAGACAAGCCCTAACCATGCAAAAGTGCCACCACAGCACAGGAATATAAAAACATCATAAGACAGCAATTCCTTTAGCTCTCATCTATTTCAAAACTGATTTCCCGAGAGAGTCATTGCAGGAGAAGTAAAAAATGTTTCTTGTTTTGCTTAAAGAAATGCAGATGATAACTAAAGTTGATGTACTACAGATGGTTTTACATATTAACCACATTTACATATATAAAAAAAGATACAGGTTGTTATACACACACATGCATAAATATATATAAAAATATATTAAAAAAACAATCTCTGTATAAACATAACCATCTTCTCTCTTTTGTTGCAAATTTGCTTGCAGGAAAGAAATGGTTACCTTATTATAGCCAGGGATCACATAAAAATATATGCATTTTCATGGTTCTTTATTATGGAGAAAAAGGAAAAAGTCCTGTTTATTAACACAGCTATACCACACACACACATATATATTTTAAACCAGATTGGTTTGTCCTTTTGCACCTGAAAAGTTGACAGGTGTATCTCACAGGCAGACTGCTGAATCTTAACTGGGAAGAAAAATCCCCGATGACAGCGCAGTTGTATCACATATACTGCTGCTAATCTTGGCCTCTAACACCATATGAAGAGGTTGCCAATTCCTATTTTCTTGCACTATGATTATAAAATGGATATTAAGTAAATGCTGACAAGAACAGAAATGTACAAGAATAACGATTACTTTTAAGAGCCGGCAACAGTGTTATAAGTTGTTTACCTAGTACCTTTCCTGTTGAATGATGCCAACCAATTTGCAATCCATTGCAAACATAAGTGAAGTGGTTATTATTCTTAAGAAGCATTATCTTTTTTCCCCATGCCCAAAGTCACATGTGCTATACACATCACACTTTATCATAAATATTTTTCATATTAACTAAAGCCAGTTTAATGTTTTTTAAATGAATATGGACAGCAATTTTTGAAATTATCTTGTATTGCAATAATAAACACACCAGTGTGGTACACAGTAATTAAGAAAACTCAAACGGAACCAAAACCTCATCAATAACTTCAGTGCTTTGTCAAATCTTTGTGTTGCTAGCAGCAGCCTTATTTATTTTTGCTTAGGAAAGAATGTTCAAACGGCATTTGAGTCCTTAAATACATAGGTTATTCCAGTTCTTCAGAGCTGCAATCAATATAGAAAAAACTGTATAGTTTTGGAGACATTTCCCATATTTTCAGTGATTTCATTTGTCTACACAGGAATGGGAAAGAAAGTGAAGGAAAGTATGGAGCTGAGAAGTTAGAACTATTGTATGTTTTACTTCTGCCTGTGTTCTGCAAATGCTGTTTTCTTTGTTCCTTTATGCCAAAACATCTTCTACAGCTACTGCTACATGAAGCTTTTGAAAAAGAAGGAAAAATTAATTTATAGCTACCATTTGTCTGGCTTTCACTAAGTAGGAGGGCGTGAAGTAAAGTAAACCAACTAACTGGCGAGAATTTATCTGAAAGTTATTTCTCTTAATAATGATACATTATGTAATTTTGTTAGAACCATATGCACTGTATCTTGGTAGACCTTTATTCAGCCTATCAGAAGCAGGATGACATATTTATTTAACACTATTATTAATTTATTCTGTGGGTCTCCCTGAAGAGATACTCTTCAGTGAAAAGAGCAGAGAATCACATCTAATCCAGCAATAATCAACACATAAAATACTGTAAGCATATGCACTCATGTGTATTTGTATATGATGATCTCCAATAGCAAGGGATTCTTCTTTTTAAATGCTGATTATTTCTCAGTGAAGAGAGCCTCTTTTTTTTTTTAAATGACACAAACATGCTACTATTCTTACAGACAACATGGGCATGACAGACATGGCCTTTGCTCCAAATAGCTACACACTTGATATAGCTTGAAATACCAAGTAAGGGTCCTCAACAGGGAAAGAAAAACATTGGAAAGCCAAGTGGACAAGATCATGTGGTCCTTCAGTAAAGGCACACTGCTTCACTTCCCTCATCTCCCGCAAGCCTCTCGGCCTACAGAGAAAGGGAGCGTGACGAGGAAAATGCCATCTTAAAAGTACGCAGGGCCCAACAGCAGACAGCATGGGCAGCAGCCTGCTGCAAAGGGGAAGAAGCATCTCTGCTGCTGCAAAGGTAACCTTACAAAGATGTCCGATAGTGGGTCACAGGAAGCAAGCAGTGACTGATTTTAGGTTTAAACAGCCAGGTGAAGGTTTGATACAACACACATGCAAGGAAGAAGCAGATCTGCAGCGGTAGCACTCTGACCCAGTGTGATCTTTGCATGATTTCAACATCCTTGCAATCTCTAGGCTCCCACCTCTCCTCTTTTCCTACTTGTTACCTGCTAACGTATTTCAGTATCTTGCCTTTTCTCTCTCATTTACATATAAAACCTGTATCTCCACAGAGCAGCTCAAACTCTTCAGAAAGCCAAACACAGAAGCAGCAGGTCTTCTAAAGAGTCAATCCTGTGTAGGATAAGCTTCATATAGGCCGACTATTTCTCAACATAGCATGCAGAAGAGAAAAATCACTCAGTTAAGATGCTGAGTGTGGCAAGGAAAGGAATAGAAAACGTTAGTACTTGAAAATACAGAGACAAAGACCTGGATAACATTGTGCTGAGTATGGTATAACAGGTACTCTAGTAATGCTGAGACATTTGGTATGTAAATGCCCACACCATTCACAGAGGACCCTATGTTTTGTAGCAACTACATAAGCAGAATTCATCAAAGCCAGTGGGAGTGCCTGCCTTACTTTTGTCAGTAGTATAATACAACAGCCACTGTCACAAAACACACATTCTGCACTATGTCCAGGAAAATACTGTAATGTTTGTGCACCACAGATACATTAACTCCACAATACATACAAAGAATAAATTGTCATTATAAAAGGAAAATATTTCACTCTTCAGTGTCCTCTCGGATCGCTGAGAGAGACTTTTGGAATGAAACATTGAAGAAAATTTAGTCCTTATAGATAGGTATAAACAAATAATAATATGCTTACTGAGAAGAGTGATAAAGTAATTTCGTAGCACTAACAGGCTTTCATACTGTGAACTACTGCAGAACCAAAATGAGCTGCCACTTTATACTCGACAACAGTCATCATTTAAAGACCACATTTTACAACATTTCTATTTGAAGTCAGGTGCTAGAAGTGCAATGTACTGAAAGAATCAACTTTAGCCTTACTTCTCACGTAAACTGGGGAATGTGGCTGCTGGGAAGAGCTGCAAAACAGTTACACAAGGTTGTATATGGCATGTTTGTAGGTTAATGTCTTTCAGAAAATTACTTATCCACCTGTGCTGCCCCCTTTTTTTTTTAAATCACCTCCCACATTTATCCTCCCTCCTAGTTCCAGTTTGTCCCAAACTGGAATTTGGAGAAAGTTCCAGAGACAGCAAATGGCACATGGACTTTCTGTGTTTTTAATTAAGACTTGCCTGTTGAAATGATGATTGTTTAAAGCCTTGAAAAGCTTGCATGCTTTATCTTTACGATATTTTTAAGTGAACAGTACATAAAGTAAGTGCAAGGCATCAAAGTACATGCTTTGGGAAAGGCTGAACTTCAGGAGCTACATCTTGAGACAGCAGGTACCAAGGACTGAAAAGCAAGACTGGATGGACGTAGTTCTGGGAAAATGCATCCGAGGGTCTATGTACAAGAAACATGCCAGGGAACATGTCGGAACTCACCCAAATCAAAAGTAGTTCAGGAGTGTGCAAGCCCAGTGTTGTGAGAACAGCCAAAGTCAATGATTCTTCAGTGAAGAAACTGCTGTCAGTGCAGTGGCACAAGACAATGCAGATTGCTCTACAAAATGTGTTTGGTTTGGCAGCGTGGAAAACCTTGGTCACCTGCTGCCTTTGAAGCCAGTAGCTATCCCGATCCCAGCTGGGCCTGTGCTTGCTTCCATTCAAAGTTCATATCTGTAGCATCTTACATGGCACAATAGTCACCCATGCACATTCGCTACACTTCCACTTTGATTTTTATAAGCAAGAAGTTTCACAGTTACCTGCAGTACCAAAGCAAGTGACTGCATGTACACCTGCAGTAGTAACTCCGTGAGACAAGTAAACAAGTACACAACATGTACTACGCTTGAGGACTCTCCAGTGGGAGCTGAGGGGACATCACTCCTTGCAGGATCCTGCCCAATATTTTACAGAAAGTATATACAGGCAGCAGAAGTACAGAGAGGTATAATTACTCTCACAGCTCAGATCTTGGATTACCTGATTAAAAAAAAGAACTAACTGTAACTAGTAGCAAAACTGCAGCAACTAAGATAGGTTGGCACAGTCACCTACTACAGAAAGATGCACTAAATAAGGCAAATATTTTTCCTTTCAAGCAGAACATACTTGTGTACATCTGGTAAGGCAATACAGTATTTAACTAAACTTGGATTTGTGTTTTTATTTATTCTGAATCTTATCCAAAACACCAAACAGAAAGGGGAAAAGTTCAGGTGACTCAGAACTGTAATACTGTTTAACCGAGCAATTTAAATTTTCTGTTTTGTTAATGGCCTTTGAGCCACAAGAATATTTTAAGAAAATGCATTTTTATCTGCTACTGAAGATATATTTGGGGAGGTGAAAGACTCAGTGAGCTGCTGAATTTTTACAGGAATGGATGTTAGCCACACTTTAATTATTTGGTGGCGATACGTCTGCTTCAAGACTTCAGACTGTCCTTAGCAAGATTCCTAGTGCTGGTTACAGGATGTCACCACGTACATTACATTTTGTAGAACTGCCAGGTGCTTTAGTATCATTTTAAAGTAACGAGGCCTTTCAGTGTTTTGGGGGGGGAAAAAAAAAAAGTCAATCCTTTAACATATACACCTTTCCAAGACATAAGACACAGAGAAACTCCTTTTATTCCTATTCTTCAAGAAGGCTAAAACCAAGGATTAAAATTAATTTTTGATCAGGAACAATTTACTTTAAGGTTCCACCATGTCTCTTTCTTTGCACTGATGTTACCTTACACAAACCTCAGATGTGATTATAGGCTGAGCTTTTCTCTGTGCACATTCAAATTACAAAATTAAATTTGAAAAAGCAGAAATAACTAACTGGATTTATCTTTAGAAAATATATCTGTATTTCCAAAGATAAATTTTGTATTGGAAGTTTTTGTTTCAGTTTGTGTCTTCACCCAGAAAGGAGCACCCCATCTATGTAAATACTTACATGCCAAGTCCCTATTGCAGTGTTTAGCTGATCTGTAAGTGTATAAGGAAAGGAGTAAGTTTGGGTTTTTTTTCTGCATTAACAAGACTTCCTTTTTGGGCAAAATTTGAACAGATTACTAAACTACAGTCATCTGTTCCTGACAGAATCACAAAGATAATTTCCTTGTTTATCTGACTTTCTCTGATGGAGGATATCCAAGGATTTCTTTTTTCTTGCTCAGCTGCCATTCTCTGTTTAGTATCTCTAAATCCCACACCTAAAAAGTGACCTAAGTTTCAAAGAGCTTTTTGCTTTTTTTCCCCTCTTTTCAAAGAGTTCCAGTGAAAGCCATAAAAAATACACAACATCCTTGTTCTCACACCCTCAGGGTGTCCCTTTAGCTCCTGGGAATGAAAGGCATCAGCATTTGGAATTTTGGATGGAAAAAAAGCATTGCGTGGACTGTCTACGCTCTTCAAAAACCTGAGTAGAGAGCAGATGAGAAGAAAGGACATTGATGTTTTAGGACTCAGGATGGATTTGTTGAATTTCATGTAAGGTTTGTGACTGTGAGTTGTCACTCGCCGTCCATTGTACCATGAACACCCTGAGATCAATTCGCTGGTTCAGCTCAGTTTCCAAACCAACACCCCAGTCAAAAAAAGTCACTCCAATCTACTTATTACGCAGTCTCTGCGGAGCCGTAACCACAAACCACTCTGTCCCTCTTGAAGATACTCCAGGTGAAGGTGGGCAGACTTCTGTCTTCCGACAGCCTCTCCCCCGGGGCAGGAATCGCTCTCAGCACTGAGGCAAATGCCCTCGCTCTCAAACCTGCCCAGGTTTAGGCCAGTGTCCTGCCACATCAAACTGCTCTCCGGCTGGCGAGCTCGTGCTCAGCCAGTTCCATACACAAATGAGTTAATTTCCCAGTGCTCCTCAGCCCAGCCCTTTTTACAAACACTAAGAATTAACAAGGGAGAAAATAATTATTTGCAAACCCTCCAGCTTTTGAGCAGGAGATATCTGTGTTTGTGTGGGTATAGGGCATAGTTTACATTAACTTGTTTAATTGGAATAAACTATAGCAGCACCTTTTTTTTTGGCAAAGATAAATTACTGGGTTTATTTAGCACAGCTGGTAAGAGCTAGTTGTGTACAAAGAGTTCTTTTCAGTAGTGTGGGTGGCAAAACACTTTCACCAACTGGGTTAATTAGTTCTTCCTTCTTTGCAATAGCACAGGACAGTTTGCAGAAGAAAAAATAAAAAAAAGATTGTAACAGAAGACATGGTATAAAATAATCCTGTTTGCTCTTCTGGTTTTGCCAATTCTCCCTTATTTAATGTCACACTCAATGGAGGCTCGCCCTGCTATTTCCCAGCAGAGATAACTATTAGGAGTGAGAGCTTAGCACTTATTCCAAATATAGGCAGGGAGCAACCTCTGTTCCTCTGCACAGGATGGAGTAGAGCATTCCTCAAACAAAACACCCCAGACAAAACCAAACAGCACACCAATGGGAGTGCCACAGAGGGCTTTCCCCTCAGCAGAGCTACCAGACGGCTTGTGTGTGGCTTGCTTAGCAAGGACCCGGGAAGCCCGAGCTGCTAACAAGACCTGCTCCCCAGTGCAACCTCTCTGACATGGATCATTTATATGACAAAAAACAACACGGGTGCCAAGTACAATCATTTCAGCTTCACTGCTCCCAGTGTACAGCATGCCAACTGCCATGTAATAACCCACTGCCACAAACAAGCACTAACTTTAACACACAGACACCTTCCTTTCCATATGGACTGGCCAAAAGCACTCGGGCTCTTCCACCAGCATACACAGGGACGTGCAAACGCTCCTCAGCTGTCAGCAAGACACCGGTCCTACCAGATAAAAACTGAGCTTGCAAGATCCACTTGACCTTTTGAATGTCAGTGAGATAGAGGGTGAAAGGCCAGGAAGGGCACAGATGTTTGTATTTACCTTCATTATAGGCCATTTAGGAAACAGCTGGAATTTTTTTCTAGCTGTTTTGTTTTGAATGATGACTCTCGAGCTGTACTTGAGTGAGTTACAAATCTATTTAAAAAACAATCCAAAATGTTACAAGCCATTACCAACGTTTCTCTTTCTCCTAACTAGACTGAAGAAAGGCAGGATTATGAAAAATTTTTGTTAGGAAATCTGAACGTGCAGGGGATTAAAAAATTAAAACTGAAGGAAGGAGTATTTTATAAAGACAAACAAAATAACCAATTAATGAGGAAACTCTCCAGATATCTTCAATAAAAAGCAGGCAGTGAAACTGCAAATAACAGTGTTTACCTGTATCTACAGTTCCTGGGTTTTTTTGAAATTAATTTTCATATTGCCCATTCATTTCTTTTGGCAGCAAGTGGATGACAGACTCCTATAGAAAATATTAGGCAGACTGATTAAAAACAAGAACCAATCTAAACTTCTTATAACTGCCCACTGCTCATTTACGGTATGAGCAGCCTGATACGGAGAATAGTATTTTCAAATACATACCTCTCCATAACAGTTGTTAGAAAGCCTATGGAATTTTGGTCCTTGGAAGGTTATTGATGAATCTTGAAAAGACTGTTTAAACACACATTGGGGGAAAAAAAAGGAGCCAATTAAGGGGGATATATTGAATCTAGGAATTTGTCAGTGAAGAATCCTGTAAAAAATAATTTCTAATACAACACTTTCCAGTTTTTGTGGCTTGATAGCTTACATATTTCTTAGTTTTTTTTCCATTTATCTGTGTAAAAACAGCGAAACAGAAAAGGAAACTGACTATAGACAGAAAACAGTGAAAATACTTGCACAAAAGCTACTATGGGGGACATAAATGGAAAGCAGAGATTCCTCCATTATCTTTCAGCACTAATCATCTCAGAGTTACTTTTAACAAAAGGAGAGCAAGATTAACTGGCAAGAGATTAGATGTGATTCTTTAATATATGTAATGTATTATGTCCTTTAACATACATATGCATCCAAAAAATACCTTGCTTGTTCTATGTCAGCTTGTTTATTTTGCTGTTTAAAAATACCGTATAAACCTTACATATAAGCCTGTGTACAAAAGAAAACCCCTTTTGGGAAAAAACACAGAAAAGCAAGCCAGTAGATGGCATTGTGGCACTTCAAAAGATGTTCCAGAAAATTCCACTTATAAACCATGCAAGCCTAAGTACTGTGTTTAACCACTTACTGCTTAACCAATGCAGTATTTTGCTCCTGCTCAATGCTACACATGCACGACTGAATAAACAAAACCAGACGATGTAGCTGCGCTGTCATCCTAACACTGAAACAAATCTTCTCTGCTCTGGTTCCCAAATCCAATTAGCTCTCTATGGTAAGATTTACAATCCCAGTCTTGAAAAGATGATCCTTATTTGATGACTAATGTCCCATGAGCCATGGCCATCAAGGGGATACCAGAAGGGACGTGATTAGTTGAAAAATATTTCCTAAAAAGTAATCATATACAAGATCTTAAAACCAATGCAGATGATACTATTTCCTGCCATACAGAAACTACTGCAGAATAGCTATTATGCTTTAAAAACAAATTTCTGGAGTAATTTATGAATACTCCCACTTTCTTTCAATTAAACTGCTGATATGCCCTCACAGCTAGGGATGAGAAGACTGTAGCAACCCACCAGTTTCTTGTGCAATACAGCAGTTCTCTGTATCGCTAAAACCACAAACACTTGAAACCATTTTGCAGAACTCAACATAAACCCTTAAAGCTGGCGGAGGGCCTGGAGGACAAGTCTTATGAGGAGCAGCTGAGGGAGCTGGGGTTGTTTAGCCTGGAGAAGAGGAGGCTGAGGGGAGACCTTATCGCCCTCTACAACTGCCTGAAAGGAGGTTGTAGCCAGGTGGGGGTCGGTCTCTTCTCCCTGGTAACTAGCGATAGGACAAGAGGAAATGGTCTCAAGTTGCACCAGGGGAGGTTCAGGTTGGATATTAGGAAGAATTTCTTCACTCTAAGAGTCGTTAGGCATTGGAACGGGCTCCTCAGGGAGGTGGTGGAGTCACCATCCCTGGAGGTG
This sequence comes from Cariama cristata, assembly GCF_000690535.1. Lineage (NCBI taxonomy): Eukaryota > Metazoa > Chordata > Aves > Cariamiformes > Cariamidae > Cariama > Cariama cristata. The sequence goes on from NW_009596889.1 coordinate 22,480, forward strand.
TTCAAAAAACGTTTAGATGTGGGGCTTCGAGACATGGTTTAGTGGGTTTAGCGGGCATGGTGGCGTTGGGTAGAAGGTTGGACTTGGTGATCTTTGAGATCTTTTCCAACCATAACGAGTCTATGATTCTATACAGAAAAACTCAGGAATTTACTTTAAGAATTACATTCCATACACAGCAAACTTATTTAAACTGAAGTTAGAGTTGCAATTATCAGTAGTCTATCTGCAGGCTACTTTAGAGATAAACCTGCTTTACCTTGACCAGCTCTGAGCAAGGGGTTGGACCAGAGACATCTGGAGGCCCCTTCCAGTCTCAGGTATTCTGTAAGACTTGTATGTCAATGCTCCTCATGACATTAGTCTTTAAGAAAAGGTCTAGTTTGACTGTGGTATTTGTTTTGTTAGGCATTTCTAAAAATCCTTGTATCATAACAAAAAACTTTCAGGTTAGCATAATTGAATCTACCTACCTTAAGGGATCTTAATTAAATTCCACAGTGCACTCTATGTGTCCAGTTGGATATATATTCATATTTTTTCCATGTCGCTTCTACTGGAGCAAACTAAAACAGTCTAGTTTCCCTGATGAGGAGTTTCAACTTCAGGTCTCCATTGCCTGCTAGACTAATGCTTGGAGTAAAAAACAAACAAGCTCAAAAATTCATCCACAAATTAATATAATAGCTCAAATATTTTTGCAAACTTAATATGTGCAAAAACATCATGCTCACTTGAGCAAAGCTGGTTTTTATATGTGGAAATTCCCTTCTTTTAATTATAAGTAGCTTTTAAAGACACAGAAGAATACAAGAAAAATGTTTCTTCCATCCCTTTATGAAGTTACGAGCACTACTGTGAATGTTCAAACATTAAAAATGAATGGCTCCTTTCCAGAGCAGAGGCGATTGGGTTGGACTGGAGCACCCAGGAGAAGAGGGGAAACAGTTCCTTCCTCTTAGCATCACTTCTTTCTAAGTGACCCCATCTGTAGAGGTACATGACAAGTCTCACAAACCCCAAAGCATTCAAGAGGGAAAAGAATGGCATAGTAGAGAAGTACTGTGGTACCAGATCAGTTCAAGGATCCCTGTTTTCCAGTATGTTGTCCTCACCACCGGCCACCAGCAGTACCCTCAGGGAAAGGGAGCATGAATATGACACACATGACATCCTTCTGCCAGAATGCCTCCTCTGCTTCCAGTGACCGCAACTTTTCGGCAACTTCAGGACCATGTAGCTACAACCATAGCAGCGTTTTAACAGACTTGATTAATTGGTCTGATCCCTGTTTGAACTCATCTACCTGCTGGCCTCTCCAGCATGCTGTGGCAATGAGTTCTATCATATAAATGTGCACTTTGTACTTCTTTTGAGCTCTCAAGCTTGATGGCTGATGATTTTACTTAGACCTTGTAAAACAGTAAAACGAGTAAAAAAAAGATATCACTCTACTTTTATTTTCCTCAGAAATATTTTTCTCTTGGGAGAGCTTTCAAGTGGTAAGTCCCTCTTGGAAAGATTCCTTCCTTTGTGTACAAATATCCAGATACCAGGAATGAGGATAACAGCCTACACCAGTACTCAACCAGCTGACATCCATGTGGTCAGGAGCACAGAAAGCAGGACTAATAACTGACATCATTTCTGAACAGGCTGGGAGAGCACCTTGACACTTCCAACTGATTTGACAGTAGGAACTAGTTCAATTAGGAAAAGGCGACCTGACTGACTGCTCTTACTATTATTAAGGCAGAGTCTTTCAGAGTGCCCAGCTGTGTCTGGCTACCACACTCTGGTTCAGAAAGTCTGCTGTATCGGAGTGGACCCTTGGAATAAGTACAGTGTAACCTTGCGTGGTGAACTCGAGAGTGTGGTGGCGCACAGGCAAAGGAAAGCATCCTTCACCATGTTATTTATGATGGGTATTTGGTCATGTATCCTGTGAGGCTTAGTGCTGGGAACTACCACAAAACCAGCAGGAAGATGATACTGGGTCACCCAATGATTTTGCCTTCCAGGCAATTCACATTCAACTTGAAATTGTTACAGGCCTGTCTGGCCTGCATTGAACTGTGATTTGCAGGGGACACCACTTAACTGTCGGTGGGAAATTCAGATATTTTCTTGTGTTCATCGGTTACCTTCTGCTATGATGAGAGTGCTTGATGAGGAAGGTAGCCTGACCCATACAAGACAGACATTTTTTGTGGCAAGATTTGGCCATTTTGCTCTTGCAACTGAATCCATGGAATCTGATTTCCTCCAAAATACATCCAAGTGCTTGAACTTTTTGTCCTTTGGCATACTTGTAAATGTCGATTCTTCCCGTGCAGCCAGCACTTCAATAGAATCAGAGTTGGAGCATACGCAAAAGCGTTCATACTCTGTTCATGCCAGGTGGTATTTTCTCAACCCATTCAGTGGCTCCTGGTGTAGTGGCCAGCTGCTACTAAACAAATCATCCTGTATCTAGTACTTGTTTGTTTCAGAGAATGGCAATTATGGCTAACTCCAAAGACAAAGGATTTTTTGAAGATGACTATTTTTTCAAAACACACATTGTAAATAATTGGTATAAATTACTTTTGAATTTTTTTAAAGTGGGCTTGGTGCTGATTCACCAGAGCTGAGGCCATTGTTTAACCCAGCATCAGTCAAAGGGGCTTTTCTCAGATACTAAAAAAATGGTGACAACTGTGGTTGTGCCACAGGCTTTCATTGCTCTTCCAGACCAAAATTACAGTCAGAAAAAAACCACCTGTCCTTACTTGCACAGACATAGGGAAGATTTGTGGTAGACTTCACACTAACATAGTCCCTGAAGTTTTCCCATGTTGTTCCACTGCTTATAGGACTGGCAACTATTTGTGAAAGAGCAACTTCCTAAACCATACCCACCTACAACCACGGAGCATCTGGGCCAGGCGGGAAGCTCAGTCTTATGGTTCCCTCAGGTTGGAGGCTCCCCACTGACAACATCTGTCCAGAAGGAGAAACAGATGGCCAAATTCTCCAGACTTTTCTGCCCACCTGACCTGATGTTCTTTACACCAGTCACATGGGCAGATTTAAAACAGGCTGATAAAATCCCCTGGGTAAATTAAAGAGTTAATTATGTGACAATACTTCTTGGTCCTAAACATGGGGCTTAATCACTGGGGCTCTCTATGCACTTTCACTAAAAAAGCAGACTGCCAGAAAACGTATTATCCTCAAGATACTACATTTGCTAATTTGCTGTACAATTCCAGAGTTAATTGACAGCTTCTTGCCATTTCTGAAAGTAGTTTGACAGATTTTTCCAGGCACTCTGACATTGCCTACAGCAAATCTATGTGAGGTACAATAATATCTACTGCTCACAAGTAAAAGAAAAAGCTCTTAACTCAGGAAGAATTATGTTTCTTAAAATAATTTAAAAAAAAATCTTACAAATTGGTGCACAGGATCTTCTGTACAAATCAGTATTTTTCACTTTGTTGCAAGCTCACAGTCCAATCAATAGTTACATTAAAGTATACCAGCAAGGAAAAAAACACAAAAAAGAAGCAGAGTTAGCCAATTAGGAATTCTTTAGACTGCAAGCATGCAAATCCAATTTAACTAGTAAGTTAAAGTTTTCTAATCTTGATTTTTAAACATGTATATTCTTCACTCTATAAACTTATTCTTTAACTGCATAATTACTTATAGGAAAATTCTTTCAAGTGACATTTAAACCATTTTCATAAGCCTAGTAGGCTTTTATGGTTATATTGTCTGCATTTGTGTTGGTAGTAACTTCTGAAGCTGCCAACTTACTTTTACAGCCAAGTAAAGATAGGAAGTTCTCACAAGTTCCTACAGATACCCGACAACCACCTACAGCAGAAAAACAAATTAATGGCTTCTCTGGAGGATAGGCTACAGCTTAAGCGCAAGTCTCTCTGTTTAGCCACCAGAGAATCAATTTGGGAGTGGGAAGTTGTAAATGTTTCAACGACAGAGTAAGCTTACACAAGACCTTTTAAGTGATGAGAGAACTACGGTAATCGAGCCATGAGACCCAACAACACAGAAAAGCAGATTTCCTAAATTCACATGTCCACAAACTGTCTTTTCAAAGTTCAGGCAGGACAGACCAGCAAGCTACCACAAAATAAGAGAAGGTGTATTCAGAGTCACGGCTGACTCTCAGGTGTTCCTCCCCATGCAGTGCCTAGGTACCTTATCGCCTGCCTTTCAGTACTGGCCCCCGCTTCCAGCCCTAGCTAAAACTACCTTCTGCCCAACGCAGGGCAAAAGCCATGCAATGCAATGGTCGCAAACAGAGGTCACTCCTTTCCTGCAAAGTCACACTGCAGCTTGTCCCACCGGGTGACAAACACCTGCCCAACTCTCTCTAGTTTAGATACAAACCCTCTAACATGTATAAATTGGAAGCACTCGCCACAAAATGTCACTGTGTTACTTTGTCCCAGGCTGATGTTAAGGGATATAAATTAAACTTTTTTTCAGTCACAGAGGGAAACGTTGAATTGTTAAAGGTTATTGTAAGAGATGGTCTAAAACTCACCCTAATTACCACTGCCTGCCTGAGTGAATATGCGAGTGTTGCAAAACTTCGCAAGCAAGCTGAGGAAGTTAATCTTAGAAACAAGAATTATACTGTGCTTTCATCAAAAAAGCTTTTCCTTTGAACTTCTGATTAGGCAATAATAATGTATTAACCATTTTAGGGAGAAACTTTCTCAGGAAATACAGTGATAACACATTTATAATCTTCTGTGACTCAGATGATACCTGACATAATTTCTCCTTAGGTCTGCCCTTCCCACTACCCACTCTGATGCTTTAGATCTACAGTGATGCCAAGTTTCCTTTCATTAGGAAGGCTATAAAGAACTACAGAACAGCTCCGTAAGTTGTGATCTAGTTAAAAAAGCACAGAGCAAAATCATCTGAGCAGATGCAATGTTTGGTTTGGCTCATGTTAGATTAATGAGTTTTTTACTTTAAGTTTTTACACCTGAAAAGTGAATGAATGTATTTTCAGTCTTTGCCTTACTCTACTTTCTTCAAAAAAAAGGTGCAGCCCCTGCACATGACACAGCCCTGAAGTCACCCTGCCAAAGAAGTATCAGTCTTACATAAAGGATCTTAAGCAGTTCGTTCATGCAAGAATCTGCTCCAGGAGGAAAGCAAAGCCAGGTCACTTGGGATCTGACAGCAGACCCTAACTTCTTGAGTACAGGTTTCTAAGGCAAAAGTCAGTCAAATGTATAGAATAAAATGATGGTGTTCAACAGCATCCAGTGTCCCACCTGCAGTCACTAGTTTCATGTTAGGGGAACTGGGGGAAGGGAAGCTATTTCCTAATGTGATATGGCAAATCATCACTTACAGGTCTGTTCAGTAACAGCCCTTGACAAGGCCAGAAGCAAGGACTAGTAAGACACAGGTAATGTAAGCAACTAAACCAAAACCACACCCAAATATTAGTCAATGTCAGACAAGAAACCATCTTTTGGAGGGTAAAAAGATACTGGCAAAAATTGGCAATAAATTAGAAATGATCCATTATTTTCATAAGAGGCAGGAGCGTTCCATCTATTTCAAAACACAGTAAGACCTCTTGAAGTCAGACATCATTTACTGCTAAGTTAAATGATGGGAAAGAAAATGCTCCATACAAGTGCCCAGAATTTTAGGACACTGCATTTGCTTTTATATCCATAAAGGACCATCTCTACACTGTTAAACGCTGAGAAAATAAATTTTTACTGAACGTGTTTTGCTTCTGCTGTAAAAATGTAAGAAGGAAAAAAGCCCCCATCATAGATTTGGTCTCTTTGTGCCAATAATGCTAGTCAATATTAGCATGTAAGTTTTTAATGATTCACTATACTGTTTGATTATCCACTCCTCCAAAACACCTTAATTAGCAGAAATATTGATTTTACAATGTTCAGTCCTACAAGCTTAAGAAATATGAGCCGATAAACCTAGTCCTGAATAATAAAAAATTAAACTGATATAGTAATAAAATTGTAACAAAGGGAAAATGTCCTCCTGCATCTAAATTGAGTTGCAGTAGATAATGTTTTAAATAATTTTAGTTTGAATCCTGCTGAGGCAATCATTTATGAAGTGCTGCCTTGCCAAGCAAGTCACCAAGTGCTCCTTGAGAGGATGTGATTGTACCGTTGCCACAATGTACTGTCTGGTTCAAAATATTCTCCCTAAAGTATAACAGTCATAGCACAAAGCAAAGGCTTTTTCATGCAGCATACAAAAAAAATCCTGTCAACAATTTTTTCCAGATTTCTAACTCATAGAAATAAACTTTCTCCTTCTCTTTTATATGGGTAAGAAATTCTGAGCATGTTTTCAGTCTCTGAAATCATACCATAGTTACAGTCGATGATATGTTTAAAATAGTAAAAAGAACTCCACTCTTCATAACATTAACTCTAACAGATAGACTTTAAAGTCTGAAGGGACAAGCATAATATGTCAATGTTACCTTCTGTTTTAAAGCAGCCACAGTATTGCCACTAATTCCCAAGATAAAGCTGTAACTATTTAAGCTACGGCACCTTCACTTCTTTTAAATTCTGCATTTGCACAAGTGTATTTGAAATAGAATGTTAGCCGCCTTCTATAATAAAAGATTAAACACTTTCATTAAGTGCCCAGAAAGATCATTTAGTTAAAGACTCTTGTCACTTCCTATGTTTTAGCAAAAAACCAGACCCCCCCCCCC